>NW_015168045.1:960567-960697 GCF_001447785.1 Gekko japonicus
AACTAGAGATCACATTGCCAACATTCGCTGAATTATGGAGAAAGCAAGAGAGTACCAGAAAACATCTACTTCTGCTTCATTGACTATGCTAAAGCCTTTGACTGTGTGGATCACAACAAACTATGGCAGG
>NW_015168045.1:960811-967353 GCF_001447785.1 Gekko japonicus
TCTTTCCCAGCATCAGGGTTTTCTCCAGTGAGTGCAAACATGTCTTTCAAATGCCGGGAAAGATGCCTGGCTTTAAAGTTTGATGCGAACGTATCAAGCAAGCTAGTACTGTGAAAGGGTCATTATGGCTCCTGATTCTGCCACTTTCTCCAGATACTTGGTGACATATCTCTGCAGGTCTGCTATTGGTTCACTGACTTCAGCCTTTGAGAAGTTCCTGGTGGTGATGCACTGTGCTAAAACTGATGCTGCTTTTGGAAGAGCAGTTCTTCAGAGCCTGTTTCTTCAAGACGACCTGCAGATAACATCAGGTACATGGCTCCCTAGTCATCAAATCACCGCAGACTGTGACTGCAGCCATGAAATTAAAAGACGCCTGCTCCTTGGGAGGAAAGTGATGGCGAACCTAAACAGCATGATAAAAAGTAGAGACATCACCCTGCCAACAAAAGTCCGCATGGTCAAAGCAATGGTATTCCCAGTAGTCATGTATGGCTGCGAGAGTTGGACTGTAAGGAAGGCCGAGCGCCAAATAATAGATTCTTTTGAACTATGGTGATGGAGAAGACTCTTGAGAGTTCCTTGGACTGCAAGAAGATCAAATCAGTCAATCCTAAAGGAAATCAACCCTGACTGTTCCCTGGAAGGCCAAATCATGAAACTGAAGCTCAAATACTTTGGCCACCAAATTAGAAGGGAGCACTCACTGGAGAAGACCCTGATGCTGGGAAAGATTGAAGGTCAAAGAAGACGGGGACGGAAAAGGATGAGATGGTTAGACAGTGTCATAGATGCAACGAACATGAAATGGAGCAAACTTCAGAGGACGGCGGAAGACAGGAAGGCCTGGCGTGATATGGTCTATGGGGTCGCAAATAGTTGGACTCGACTGTGCGACTGAACAACAACAAATTTTTTAAGTGTATGTGAAAATTAATATAGGATAATAAAAAATTCCTTTTCTCCAGCATCAGGTTTTGAACCAGTGAAGCAAAAATTCCACTTTTTCTTGTTCATCTACAACACTTCTCACATTCTGTCTCTCTAAGGTTTCAGTATTTTTTCACCACTTCCATACAGACCATTTCCTTCACTGCTGCTTTTATAATTTCTCTCCTAAAAACACAAGGAGCTTGCACCAAAGGAATCCTCCTGCAACCTCTGCCACTTAGAGAAAGATTTTTACTCCTGTTCAAGCACTGCATGAGAAAAATAAAACTAAATCCAAAGATGTGCTTGTGAAAAGCAGAAACATGAAACTTGTTACTGAAATTATGCATGCTCAAGTGTTTTTGGGACAGTACAAGCAGCTATTTAGGTGAAATGTACTTCCATATAATGAGTTAGAATCGGTTGCTTTTTTTATGGCACTGGTACATGCCAAAGCAATACTGCAACATAACGTTGCCCACCAGAATGACCAGATACATCTGGCATTCATTGAAAATATGCAGAAATAAATTTATTAGGATGTAAAATAGATTAATACAACAATGAACTATCTGCCCTTTGAATGCCAGGGTGATCATCAAGGTGGGTAAACAAAATGTCCTACATCAACAGTTTACTTTATTAATCTTATTCTTTTCTGCACTGGTTTTATACAATCCGAAAACATGATTAAAAAAACTTACAATGGCTAACACCTGACCCTTAAGGCATTAAATTCAGAATAATGTTGATTTATCTATCTCAATTTGTCTGTCTAAACAAAACTGTATTTTCCTACAGGAAGAACATTTCATTTGCAAAATCTGAATAAGAATACCCAATATAGGTATCATTTTAATGGAGAACAGCAAGTATATTTATTCTGCAAGGTACATATTTTGTACCTGTCTTCTGTGTCAGTTGGCAAATAGCAAACAAAAAACCTACAAAAAGAGGATTAATTTGCAAAATATAGTCCAAGCAAGTTTCACCTTTTGCCTTCGGCGGCACTAAGAAATTCACTCAAGTTCCCAAAAGTGACAGGTATCTAGTGATATGTACTTCAGGACAGCACTGTAACATTGTTTAATCTGATGTAGTGGCAACGGTTGCTCTAACCCTGTTAGAGGAAAACACAGTACTGAATAAACCTACTGAAGATTCTCTTTGTCCATCTGTATTCTCCCTTTTTCTTTCTGTCCACAAAGTCAAATCAAAAGCCATTTCCAGGCTACCTGTTACACTCTTCACATGGAGACTGCTCCAAAAATGTCTGCTCAGAGAAACGTTCTGCACTAGTGGCTACAATTGCCTAGGGGAATGTTCCTTATGGATTGCCACCACCCCTTGACAAGCATTCAAACCCTCCTCAGCAGCTGTTCCTAGCTATGATAAGACTCTTTACACAAAATGGAATCATTCCATGTGCTCAATTGATCTAAATATGTTAGAGGTTGTTTGCATAAACTGCTATAGAGAGAGTATAACATATAGGCCAGCCCTAGGATGCCTTTCCAGCATAAATAAACAGCAACACTTATAACACTGCCCTTGTAATTGTCAGTGTGGTAAAGAAAAGGTTGACAATTTTAACTGCCATTCTCACAGTACAACTTGTCGGACCAAAAGTATTCAGTTCCCAGAGTCTTAAATACCTCTGTGTCACAAATGAGCAATTGTGTCACATGCTACAAGATCTTTCCCTTTGAAACAGTGGCTTTTAAATTGTACTGCCCAGTGAAGCAACAAATATCACTTCTAATTTATTCACACCTTACAGACAGAAATTCTGCCTGCTTAGCCTGAATTAGGTGTTCTGCTCTTAAAGTATCACTTGAGTGCCCCTTAAGAATCACAACTGTAGAAATAACTCATTTTCTAGTGTAGCTAGAATCAAAGGAAACTTAGCCTATAAGAATTATTCACAAGTCTGCAGAACGACAATCAATTGGGAGAGGCACCAAGGAGATGGGGGGTACACGAAATACAACATACACAGAGAACACAAGTGGAGTGAAACACATCACAGCTGTATGGATTACCGCAGATGGAATACTGGCATGGCATCAGGCATCCAGGCACCCGGCAACCTACCTGTTGGCCAATGGAACCCATCCCCAATCTGCCTGCTGAGGGTAACCTGGAGCAGCAAGCCAGTGGTCTTACATGGGCACAAGCCTCTGCATGGAACCTTTGCTACCTGGGGGTGGAGCTGGGTAACCACCCCTGAGGTGAACTGGGCAAGCTGCTACATGGCTTGACCTGCTGGGGGTCCCCATCCATGGAGGCAGCCAAACAGGCACAGCCTCCCCCCAGTGGATCCTCCCAATGCCTGAAACCACCATAAAGATGTGACAATGAACAGAGCAACAAATAAATACAATGCAAACAACCTGAAACTGAGAGAAGGAGGGAGGGGTGTCCGAAAACCAACAGAGAGGCCAGGCCTGGACTGCAGGGCTTTAAATAGAGGAGGAGTGGACCACAATGAAGCCTGCACTTCCCAGGTCTGCCCAAACCCCAGCCACCAGGACGTGTTCACCAGGCAGCCAGTCCCACCCAAGAGGCTCTGGAATGCCGCAGCAGACATAAACCCTTTTTGTCTCAGTGCCTGGCCCTATGGCCTCAAAGTGGCCCGCTGGTAAGGCTGTGGCTGTGATTTCACATTTTGTAAGGGAGAGATACAACAAAAATTTGATTAGGTGATCAGACTGTATCTTTAAGACAATTCACTCCTTAATTGCAAAGTCTCCGTGCTTTATACACTCAAAAACTCATTCACATACATGAAAAGTAATAAATATCCTGCAAGTGAACATGAAGCCTTGATCCATCAAAGTCGTTTCGTCTACACAGACTGGCAGCAGCTCTCCAGGGTGTCAAGCAGAAGTCTTTCATGTCACCTACTGCCAGATCCTTTAACTGGAGAGGCTGGGAATTGAACCTGGAACCTTCTGCATTTCAAGCCAATGTTCTAGTACTGAGCCATGGCCTCTCCCCTGAACACATGTTTGTACATGCATGCTCTACTACTGCAACAGTTCTTTCTGAAACTTAAAAAAAACAGGAATTGCCTCGATTATGCATAGTAAACAAGTATAAAGCCAACAATCGTGATAGTCTGACCCACAAATCAAACAGTCATTAAGACTTATAAAGAATGCTATCTATGTATTGCAATCTGAAGCACTACAACATGATAAATAAATCATAAGAAAATCCTTGAACCAAGGTACATAATCAACGTCATCTCCGGATTATATAACAACGTTTCAAAAAATGGATCTTCTTCAGGAGATATTCTGCTACACCAATAACAAGAGACAATACAATAATCTTAGTGCTTACTTACATAATGGTGCCAAAGCTCTCTGTTTCATAAATGTTAGACAAGAAGTCTTAAGAAATCTGTACTATAGTAATATTCCCTTTGTTATGAAAACATACAAGATATTTCAAATTACAAAGTATTTACAACTAATCAACCTAGTAGTAACTTACATTAAATTCAGATAGGACGCTGATCTCAGTTAACATTCAGGCTCAAAATATGCTTCTATGTTTCTAATGGATCCCGGGCGTCTCTCTCTGGTAATTGCTACCAGAGTGCAATTAAAGGGACCTTGCAGATTGCTGACAGGTGGTGGGTAGTAGGAGGCAGTACACTTAAAGACAACATCATATAGTTTACAACAAACATCATATAGTTTACAAAAAACATGAAAGGTCCATTTCTGCATTCAATCCATTTGGAGATACACTGTTCAACCGATGAATCCAAAACATTTATCTCTGTAAGGGGCGTCTTCTTAAATCAGTCCTTTCCCCAGGAATTCTCTGTATAATTTCTAATACAACATATTGAAAGCTATCATAACAATGATGTTTGTTGTAAACTATATGACTATCACGACTGTTGGCTTTATACTTGTTTACTGATCGGGTCGTGTTTGTCCAGATTTATTTTGCTCGATTATGCATAACCTGACAGCGTGTCTGGTTCACATATAACTTCTTCTATTAGCATACCCATAAAAACGAGACCATGAAACCTGGTAAGCATACAATCTGGCATCTGACATTTACAGGAACGGGTCCAAGGTGGTGGTCCTTATATCAACGAATGGTTTCTTGTCCTTGGGCTATTCTGTAGAATACCAGTGTAGCACAAAAGAGTGTTGGGTTTGGAAGATCAAGGTCATGAAACTCACAGTGTGGCTTCTGGCAATCCCCACCCCCCCGGTCTACTACACAGAATGTTCAGAGCCTAACAAGAAATACATTTATAATATAATCAGAAGTAGCTAACTGCACACCTACTCACTTATCATAAGAATCAACTGCTTCAATGTGGATGGCAGCACCTCCTTATGGTTTTACAACCTTTCTTCCTGTTGTCGGAAAGTATACAAAGAGGGTCAAATGCAGAGTGTGTTTAAGGCAAGATTATGCTACTGAAGAACATAAGAACATAAGAGAAGCCAATGGTGGATCAGGCCAATGACCCATCCAGTCCAACACTCTGTCACACAGTGGCCAAAAATACCGGGTGCCATCAGGAGGTCCACCAGCCAGGCCAGGACACTAGAAGCCCTCCCACTTCCCCACCCCCCCAAGCACCAAGAATACAGAGCATCACTTGCCCCAGACCGAGCGTTCCTATCTATACCTTGCGGCTAACAGCCACTGATGGACCTCTGCTCCATATGTTTATCCAATTCCTTCTTGAAGCCGTCCATGCTTATAGCCGCCTCCACCTCCTATGGCAGTGAATTCTATGTATTAATCACTCTTTGGGTGAAGAATTACTTATTTTATGTATTCTAACCTGACTGCTCAGCAATTTCATTGAGTGTCCACGTGTTTTTGTACTATGAGAAAGGGAGAAAAGTACTTTCTCTACTTGCTCTATCCCATGCATAATCTTGTAAACCTCTATCATATCAGCTCTCAGTCGTTTCTCCAGGCTAAAGAGCCTCAAGCGCTTTAACCTTACTTCATAGGGAAAGTGTTCCAATCCTTTTATCATTTGAGTTGCCCTTTTCTGCACTTTTTCCAAAGCTATAATATCCTTTCTGAGGTGTGGTGACCAGAATTGCACACAGAACTCCAAATGACCAGAATTGCACATAGTATTCCAAAAACAAGGCAGTATTCAGAAAGACAAGAGCTGCACAGAACTCACTTGTAGGGATCCCAAGTCCCCCCGGGGGGCGGGGAAACCCCTGCCCCAGAGGCCCGTTCCCTGGCGCCGCCGGATCGGGCCCTGGGGGGAACTCCTCCCCGACGTGTGCGTCACCCGGAAGTGATGGGAGGACGCTGGGCACACTGGGGGCGGGGCCACGGCCATACAAGGGAAAACTCTATGGTTTTCCCTTTTATGGCCACGGCCCTGCCCCCAGCGTGCCCGACGTCCTCCCGTCACTTCCGGGTGACATGCATGCGGCACGCACACCAGATGCCAGCCGGGAGCCCACCGCTCCCGGCGAAGATCAACTTGGCAACCCTACTCACTTGCTAGGCCAGAAAGTAGGCTGGTGTACTACTGTATTTCTGCCATGCGTCTTGGTCCTTTAAACTTGGTTACTGAGAGTTTCCATCACATTGCTTGT
>NW_015168045.1:967416-970351 GCF_001447785.1 Gekko japonicus
CTTTGAATCATTTTTAACTCTTCACTCTTTTAACTGTAACACAATACTACCCCAGTACTTTCTTGCGAAGCCTACAGGAGAGTCTTTATTTTGAAGAGCAGGAGAATAAATATTGAGGAGAGAAAAAGCTTTCAGGTAGGTGGGTGGAATGGCAGGGGTGAATATTTTTAGAATGTATTCACTGATCATATCCCTCTTGAGCCCTTGCAACAGGGCAGGGAAGAATGGAGAAAATGCCATTTACTCAGCTATCCTTTCTTATAACACAAATATTCAGTTTATCCTTTATCCTTCAGCAAGGAATCTTAGTTTCAAAATATCATATAACGACAATTTCACAGCTGGACCACAATAAGGAAGTAGAAAGTAATCCTGCAATTTTTCAGCTTTCTGCCTTTTTAAAATTAATTATGCAGCACAACCTTCCATTTCTCTATGCAATGAGGGACTGAAACTGCAATGGTTTGCCCCATCCAATATCCCATTGTTTGCTGGGGCTAACATTGCATAGGGGTTCTGGATACTTACAGCCCAATATACACAGACCCATTGCTTTATCAAGAAGAAGAGGAGGAGGAGGAGGAGATTGGATTTATACCCCGCCCTTCACTACCCAAGGGAGTCTCAGAGCGGCTTACAAACTCCTTTCCCTTCCCCTCCCCACAACAGACACCCTGTGAGGGAGGTGGGGCTGAGAGAGCTCTGACAGAAACGGCTCTTTTTCAAGAAAAGCTGTGCAAGAACTATGGCTTGCCCAAGGTCATCCAGAAGATGCAAGTGCAGGAGTGGGGAATCAAGTATCCCAGATTAGGGTCTGCGCACTTAACTACTACACATCAGTGTTCTAGAGGAGAGATCTGCTACCCAATATGTTCTCAACAGCCATGCTAAGGATGGTATTTCAAGGCTACTGAGTGAAACAAGATGCAGCTCTAGATGGTCCATTGGTTGGATCCAGCACAATAGTTCTTATGACCTGGGATGCATGCAAAGCATGTATTCTAGTACCAAGCTATAGGCTTTCTCTGTAAAGAAAAGGAGTGCTTCAACCAAGAATTTTAAAAAATATTAATTGAACATTTCTACACTAAGACATTAATCAACGTCAATTCTTGTTTTGCATACACTCATTAAAATCTGACATCAGGAGTCTGACCTAGAAAAATAAATACTATGTCAGTCCTCTTTGATCCAAAGGTACTAACAGGGAATTATAAACCTCCAGTCACTTTGGATACCAACCAAATGCATCACCAAGCAAAAACAAACTATCAATAAGCTATCTTTTATAAAAATGTTGCCGATTGAAATTTCACCTAAAATGTGATATTGTTTCAGACAGAATTACTGATTTGATATTTCAGTATTTACTAAGGATACCATTAAATGTAGGGTGAGAGAGTATGTGAGTGTATGTAGGAGAGAGAAGCTTCGTTTTTCCCCATCTGAGGATATATATTTTTTTGCTATCAACCTGTTGCCTTCCATTGCATCTGCCATTTTCTTTCTGAGTTTATTATATAAACCTGCAGGCAGGCTTTTCTGTTTTACACTGTATACTTTGTGATGTTCTTAGATGTGTAAGAAATAATGTGGGCTATGCCGTGGAGGGCCACCCAGGATGGACAGGCCACAGCAGAGAACTCAGACCAAGTGTGATCCACTGGAGAAGGAAATGGCAACCCACTCCAGTATCTTTGCCAAGAAAACTCCATGAACAGTAACAAAAGGCTACAAGTTATGATGCTGGAAGATGAGCCCCTCAGGTCGGAAGGTGTCCAATATGCTACTGGGGAAGAGCAGAAGGCAAGTACAAGTAACCCCAGAAAGAGTGAAGTGGCTGGGCCAGAGCCGAAAGAATACGTCTGATGGTGAAAGGAAAGTCCGATGCTACAAAGAACAATACTGCATAGGAATTAAAGTAAGCTCGACATGGTCAAAAATGAGATGGCAAGACGGAAGATCGACATCTTGGAAATCAGTGAACTAAAGTGGACAGGAATGGGCGAATTTAACTCCGAAGACCATTATATCTACTACTGTGGCCAAGAATCTGTAGAAAAAATCGTGTAGCCTTTATAGTCAACAAGAGAGTAAAAAAGGCAGTAATGAGATACAATCTCAAAAATGACAGAATGATCTCAGTCCAAATCCAAGGCAAACCATTCAACATCACAGTAATTCAAGTCTATGCCTAACTACTGATGCAGAAGAGGCTGAAGTGGACCGGTTCTATGAAGACCTACAACACCTCATAGAACTAACACCAAAAAATGATGTATCCTACAACACCTCCTAGAACTGACACCAAAAGAAGATGTCCTTCTCATCATAGGGGACTGGAATGCTAAAGTAGGAAGTCAAAAGGTAACCAGAATAACAGACAAGTTTGGCCTTGGAGAACAAAATGAAGCAGGACAAAGGCGAACACCCTCTTCCAACAACCTAAGAGGCGACTCTACACATGAACATCACCAGATGGGCAACACCGAAATCAGATAGATTATTTAATTTGCAGTCAAAGATGGTCATTTGCAGTCAAAAATGGAGAAGCTCTACCCAGTCAGTAAAAACAAGACCTGGAGCTGACTGTGGCTCAGATCATGAGCTACTCATCACAAAATTCAGACTTAAACTGAAGAAAGTTGGGAAAACCACTAGGCCATTCAGATTTGACCTAGATCAGATCCCCGATAAATATACAGTGGAGGTGAAGAATAGGTTTAAGGGACTAGATTTGATAGAGTGCCTGAAGAACTATGGACAGAGGTTTGTGACATAGTACAGGAGGCAGCAAACACCACCATCCCAAAGAAAAAGAAATGCAAGAAAGCAAAGTGGCTGTCTGATGAAGCTTTACAAATAGCACAGGAAAGAAGGAAAGCAAAAGGCAATGGTGAAAAGGAAAGATTTACCCAACTGAATGCAGATTTCC
>NW_015168045.1:970854-995540 GCF_001447785.1 Gekko japonicus
CTTATTTAATTTATATGCAGAGTACATCATGTGAAATGCCAGCCTGGATGATTCAGAAGCCGGAATTAAGATTGTTGGGGAAAAGATCAACAACCTCAGATATGCAGACGATACCACTCTAATGGCAGAAAGTGAAGAGGACCTAAAGAATGAAATGCTCAGAATGAATGCTCAGAATGAAAAAGGAGAGTGCAAAGGTTGGCTTGAAACTCAACATTAAAAAAACTAAGATCATGGCATCCGGCCCCATCACTCCTTGGCAAATAGAAGGAAAAATTGTGGAAGCAGTGACAGACTTCACGTTCTTGGGATCCAAGATCACTGCAGATGGTGACTGCAGCCATGAAATTAAAAGACGCCTGCTCCTTGGGAGGAAAGCGATGGCAAACTTTGACAGCATCATAAAAAGTAGAGACATCACCCTGCCAAGAAAAGTCCGTATGGTCAAAGCAATGGTATTCCCAGTAGTACGGTATGGCTGCAAAAGTTGGACTATAAGGAAGGCCAAGCACCAAAGAATAGATTCTTTTGAATTATGGCGGTGGAGAAGACTCTTGAGAGTCCCCTGGACTGCAAGGAGATCAAATCAGTCAATCCCAAAAGAAGTCAACCCTGACTGTTCCCTGGAAGGCCAGATACTGAAGCTGAAGCTCAAATACTTTGGCCACCAAATGAGAAGGGAGCACTCACTGGAGAAGACCCTGATGCTGGGAAAGATTGAAGGTCAAAGAAGAAGGGGATGGCAAAGGATGAGATGTTTAGACAGTGTTATCAAGGCAACGAACATGAAATTAAGCAAACTCCGGAGCACGATGGAAGACAGGATGGCCTGGCGTGATGTGGTTTATGGGGTCGCAAAGAGTCGGACTCAACTGTGTGACTGAACAACAACAATATTATCTCAGGACTCAATCATAAGGTTCTATATGGAACTGTAAGTGCTGTTCCTGTGTTCCCAAATGCTACAATTCTGACGCACACTGATCATCTTATTAATTTTCATGACAGAAAGGTGAAGAACCATGAATGCAGGTTGTTGCCCAGCAAAGCAATAAGAAATTCATTGCTGCATTTACAACTACCAGATCATTGTCCAAATGCCTGAATAAGGAACTGTGGACGGTGGAGGTGTCTCCAAGCTACCACACCTATGTGGTAGAACTAGGCACAGAAGGGCAAAAAAATGAGAATATTTCCAAATCAAGGGAGTGTTTGACGAGCACATCTGTAATAAAGGTGTAATTATACTAGTATGGGGGCCCTATGTTAAGCCTCAGGGAACTTTTGGAATTTTGAAAAAGGATAGAAGGTGTCATCATAGAATGGGTAGGCAGGATGATCTCTTTGCTTTGGGGAAGATTCACTGTTTTGATCCAGTTTCAGAGGGTAGCTCTGGTGGTCAGAAGTAGAACAGCAGGCACGAGTCCAAAACTCAAGAGGTAATCAGGTATCAGGAAATATTTGGGGGGGGGGGGCAATGGGGATGGGTATGTTTCTGAAATTAGGTTAGGGAGCAATAAGAAAGGACTTAGAATCTGAATTGCAATTGTTGACAGGTTTCTCTTTTTCTCATCAGATTCTTATTCAACAAAGCACTCAGAGAACAATAGAAGTTTGAATCATAAACAAATTGTACAAAGGCAGCTCAGAAAACTCTTGATGGATCAGAATCCTAAACTCATAATTTAAGGCAGCAATTTCAAATTGTTGTGCCGGATTAGCAGACATAGAGAAGGATCTAAGGAGAAAAAGGAAGATAGAAGCCATCTTGGTCTGAGGGCAGAGTGACCTGAAAAGGAGCCTCAAGCAAGTTGCAGCCTCCAGAGATCTGCAGCAACACAAAAAGCCTGAAGAGCAGCAGCACTACCACCACAGAGAACCTTGAAATGGCTGGAAATGTGGAAGATATTGTGCAGCATACTAAGGACAACAGAAAGTGCATTATAGCTGAATGAATCAACTCTGCCAGGCAATGAATGAACGAATGAACGAACGAACGAACGAGTGAACGAACGAATGAATTATTTATTTATTTTATTTGTGCCCCGCCCTCCCCAGAAACAGGCTCAGGGTGGCTTCTTGGTTATGCATACTTTCTAAAAGATGAAAGTTTGGCTCAAGAGTTGACTCAAGATTTGTTGTCAAGGCAACTAAAAAGAAATACTAAAGGGGAGTCAATATTTTGTGTTGTTGCGCAGTTCTTCAAAGACAAGGAAATTCCGCTTACTGACATACTTGCTTGTGCAACTGATAGAACACCATCAGTTACTGGTTGCTACCATGGGTAAGTTGCTTACTTTGAAAAGCAGTGTCAAATGTCTATACAACTCATTGTGTCATTAATCGCCACCATCTGGTTTTAAAAAACACACTCAGTGATCACCTGAACAAATCATTGCACATTGTCATTACTGCAGTGAATAAAGTCAAAACCCATGCTCTCAAAGTTCAACTATTCCAAGAGTTGTTCTGAGAATGATGAAGATTTTGAATGTTTGCTGCTTCATACTGAAGTTCATTAGGTATCAAAAGGCAACTGTGTGAGATGCTTTTATGATCTTTTTGACACTGTTGTGAAGTTTTTTGAAGACAGTGATGAACTCAAAGAGATTAGGCATAACATTGCTTATTTATCAGAACTAGTTGCAGAGTTCAATGAAATGAATTTGCAGCTGCAAGGAAATGAGGTCAATCTTATTAAAGCCAACTCTGTCATCTCTGCATTTATTTCAAAGTTAACACTATTAAAACCAATATAGGCTGCTGTGAACTAAACCAGTTTCTGAGCCTATCTGAGCTAGAGGAGAAAGGTGGGATACAAGTTGATGTTCTGCACTATTTTTGTGACCATTTGGATATGCTGCATGAAGGTATGTCTGAGCAATGTGAGGATTTTCTTTCAATGGAAATTCCAGATTGGATGATAAATTCATTTTCACATACTGAGGAAGTTGGGGTAGTGGAGGAAGAACTAATTAAGCTACAAAAGGACACTGAGTTGAAGCCAAAGTTTAAGAAATCATACCAAGAGTTCTGGTGACAGAAGTCTGATGACTCCGATCCTGCACTACAGACAGTGGTTAAGAAGTTCCTTGTTGCATTTCCAACATCATATTTGGTGAAACGTGGTTTTAGTGTGGTCATCCAACTTCTCTCCAAGCAAAAAAAAAATGTTTGAGAACCACTGATATAGACCATATGATAAAACTGTTAAGAGGCCAGAAGCTGAGATAATTTGTGTTAATTTGATTAGAACAATGTATCCAGTCTTAGATGCAATGTGGAGTAAGATGGAAGAAGATGTTGCTTGTGATCAGACTTTGCAGAAAACAATTAATGCTATTACAGCTGGTTAGCCTAGACATCACATACCAACTCCATATAACTTTCAGAAAGAACTCTTTGTAGTAAATTCGAGTAGTTATTTTGAGTACATGCTCCATGCATGTTATGTGTTAGTTTCTTTCCGTTTGTAGTTATTGTCTTTCTTCCTTTCACCTTGAAAACTAATTTTTTTAAAAAAATTTTTTTTAAGGAAGAACTGTTTGTGTTGGGTGGTCTCTTATTAAAAGGGAAAAGACTTGTGATTCCCAAGAGTATGTAGAGGGAAAGGTTAGAAAGACTGCCTGGAGGCCATTTGGGCACTGAAAAGTGCAAAAGGAGAGCCGGAGATGTTTTGTTCTGGCTGCAAACTGATCATGACAGAGAAACACCGGTGCAAGGTGTCATGCCTGCCCCTGCTGATGTCATGCCTGCCTTTGCTGATGCCCCTGAACAGGCTCCTGAGGACCCTGAACAGGCTCCTGAGGACAGTACTGCAGCAGAAAGGCAAAGACTGGATCCTGTAGCTGAAAGCTATCTAAGTGGTGAGGAGGATAGAGCCTCCCAGGGAACACCTGCAAGGGATCAGTCTCTGCTGCAGCCCAGTAATTCATCATCAGACTCGCCTCCACCTGTAACCAGGCTCAGGAATGTAAGAAGACAACAGCTGAGAGAGCGAAAGCAGAATGCACGCATGCGTGCCAGAAGATCTCTTAGCCCTGATTACTGACAGGATCCTGTCCTCACTCCTGGCTAGCTAATGAGTTGATTAGCTAGCACTGTATATATGCAAGTCTGTTGCCAGCAGTCATTTGTGCTGGCAACGTCGTTTGTTCAGGACCTGAATCCTTGCATCTCTGCTCCAGACCTTGTGGAATTCTTCTCGGCTTGATCCTTGGCTTTTGACCTTCGGCTTTGTTGACCCTGCGTTCATCTCTGACTCCTCTGGTATTGTTGTGATTTATGGACTTGAAACTTTGGTATGTCTGACCCTGCTTTTGGACTGTGATTTAAACCTGCTTGAACCTTGCTACCTGGTTTGCCCGGCTTGACCTCGGACTGTTCCTGGACTTTTGCTTGCTTGTGTCACGCCCCCTGGTCCTGCCGTGACACAAGGATGTACTGTGTACCAGAAATACAGATCCCATCAGTCAAAACAAACTTAGTGATAAAAAAGCCTATAACAGCATGGACAAAAGTAGACATAGGTCTGTTGGCATATACCACGGCATAGTATGTCATAATTGTGGGCTATTTTTCTAAGAGATTGTTTTACTTACAGATACCACAGCCTCCCAGGTCATTGGAAAAATTATGTCTGGGTTTGCCAGTTATGGCATACCTGAGATTGCTCAGACTAATAATGGCCCTCAATTTGCATATCATGAGTTCAAAAACTTTGCTAGATTGTATGGGTTGCAAAATATCATCTCAGGCTTGAGATAGCCACAGTCTAATAGCCTTATTGAAAGTGGGGTATGAATTATTAAGATATTCTGTTTTCGAAGGCTTTCATGTCCAGAGTTCATTAGCTGTTGTAGATTTTCCGAGTGGTATGGCTGTGGTCTTGGCATTGTAGGACCTGATGTTTCTCCAGTAGCCGTGAATGGCATCCTCAGAGGTATATGATAAATATGGACAAACACGACCCAATGAGAAAATAAGTATAAAGACAACAGTCATGAGAGTCTGACCCACAAAACAAGCAGTCACGAAGACTTGCAAAGAAAAAGCTTCCTATGTATTATAATCTAAAGCACTACAACATCATTAATAAATCATAAGAAAATCAACATCGTCTCCGGATTATATAACAACGTTTCAAAATTGGATTTTTCTCAGGAGATATTAAAGGTAAAGGTTCCCTTGCTCGAAAGCCAGTCAAATCTGACTCTAGGGTTGCGGTACTCATCTCCGTTTCAAAGCTGAAGAGCCAGCGCTGTCCGAAGACGTTTCCATGGTCGTGTGGCCAGCATGACTAAACACCAAGGTGCACGGAACGCTGTTACCTTCCCACTGAAGTGGTACCTATTTATCTACTTGCAATTTTTCTTGCTTTCGAACTGCTAGGTTGGCAGGAGCTGGAACTAGAGACGGGAGCTCACTCCATCATGTGGCACCCGGGTCTCGAACTGCTGAACTACCGACCTTCCATAGCCTGCAGTTCAACGTCTTGAGCCACCGCAGCTCCTCAGGAGATATTAGAGTAGTACAAAAGTATTCATGAAGTGCTTGACAACAAGTCATAAGGAATACTACATTCAGATAGGACGCTGATCTCAATAAATGTTCAGGCTCAAATATGCTGCTAAGGTTCTAAATGGATCCCATCTGGAACTACAAGTGAGTGTCATGGCCAAGTTTGCAGATGACAAAATTATTCAGGATGGTAAAAACCAAGGCTAACTGCGAAGAACTCCGAGAGGACTTCTACAAACTGGCTGAGTGGGCGACAGTGTGGCAAATGAAGTTCAGTGTTAGTAAGTATAAAGTGATGCACATTGGGACAAAAGAAATCCCAACTTCAAGTATAAGTTAATGAGGTCTGAACGTGCTGAGACTGAGAGGGAAATAGATCTTGGGGTCATAGTGGATAACTCAATTAAAGTATCTAGCCAATGTGCTGTGGCAACAAAAAAAGCAAACTCTATCTTTGGGATTATTAGGAAAGGGACTGAGAATAAAACCTCTGATATTGTAATGCCCCTGTATAGACGTAAGGTGTAGCCTCATTTGAATGGAAGGTTTCTTTCGCTTACCATGAAGCTTCCTTTCTCGGTGGTTCAGGAGTGAAGCTTCCTCCTCCTCCAATCACAGGGTCAGCTTCAATGTTCCCTCTAAGCTGTGGAGTCTTGTGAGCAAAAATTCTACTCCGTGAGCCACTGGCCTTAAAGTTGTGAGCAAGCGATTTGGCTACTGCATAAATTCGTTTGCTCTGGAGCCATCCTTCCTGAGCTAAGACAAAAATGTGTGAGCCAGAGGCTAAAAAACTGTGAGCTAGCTCACACTAACTCAGCTTAGAGGGAACACTGGTCAGCTTCAGACTTTGATCCAGGTAGGGAGGGGCTTATCCCCTGGAGACTGTCCCAGTCATGCGCAAGCCCACTGTATCTCATCTGGAAACTATTAGAAGGAAGAACACCTCTCCACACTAGAGAGTATAACAACCGAGAGAATAAAACAACCCAAGGAACCTAACAACTAAAACCCTGGAGTGAAAACTGTCTACCCACTGAAAAAGATAAACAGAGTGTACGGCCTTCAGGAACTTGGATTCTGCTCAGCTTCTCTACCAACTGTAGGTCTCCCAGTATGCACTGCAAACCGTAGAAGAGGAACCCACCACAACTGGGCGGGCCAGAATGTCCCACTCCTGAACCACCGAGAAAGGAAGCTTCACCTTCCATTTTCCAGTGGTTCAGGCAGTGGGACAGTCCATACGAATGGGACATGCCAAAGCAGCTAGCCCCGAGGGAGGAAAGAACTTCTCCACCTACAGGGTATGCTACAAGATCCGACAGCCAAAGGCCGCGTCTGCTGATGCCAACCAGTCCACTCTGTAATGTCTGGTGAACGAGTGAACCAAATTCCATGTGGCCGCTTTACAAATGACCTCCAGAGAAGGGAACGACTGATAAGTCACCAATGTAGTAGCCCCCCTTAAAGAATGGGCTACAATCCCTTTTGGAGGTTCTAAACCTTCAGCCTTGTAAACCAGAATGATGCAACCCTTAAGCCATCTGCCCAAAGTGAGAGTGGAAACCCATCCTCCAAAACAGGACTTCCTGAAAAAATACAAAAAGAGACTCAGACTTCCTCCATTTCTTGTTCCTATCAATACAGAAACTAAGTGCCCTCCGCACATCTAAGCAATGTAATTCCTTCTCCTTATCGTGAGTGGGATTTGGGCAAAAATTGGGCAAAATCACTTCCTCTGACCTATGGAAGACCGAATTCACCTTTGGCATGAAGGCGGGATCTAGATGTAGAACCACCTTGCCTTTGTGGAAAACACAAAGATCCCTATTGACGGAAAGGGCCCTGATCTCTGATACCCTACGTGCAGAGGTTATGCCAACTAAAAACAAGATTTTGAAAGTCAATTCTTTCAGGGCACAGGAGGCCATGGGCTCAAACGGTGCCTTACACAGTGCCCTCAGCACCAAATTTAGACTCCATGTAGGAAAACAATGAATCTGCGGAGGATTAAGGAGGGAGGCCCCCCCTTAGGAACCTTTTCACATGAGGTTGACAGAGAAGCGACCTATCCTTCCCGGCCTCCCTGACAGCTGAAATCGCCAAAACCTGCCTCTTCAGGGTGCTAGTACTGAGACCCTTATCTAGACCGTCCTGCAAAAAGCAAGAGAGGCTCTACTGAGGCCCTAAACGGATCTACCTTCTGCTCTCTGCACCAAGAACAAAACACTTGCCAGGTGGCATTATAAACTCTATTGGTGGAGTTCCTTCTGGATGCTAGCATAGTGGAAATGACCTCGTCAGGATACCCTACACCTATAAGCGTTTCCCACTTAACCTCCATGCTGTGAGCCTGAACATGTCCAAACGTGGGTGCCTTGTCAGGCCCTGAACTAGGAGGTCCTCCCGTACAGGAAGTTTCCAGGGATCTTGTGTCGACAGCTTTTTTAACTCTGGAAACCACATCCTCCATGGCCAACACGGAGCTATCAGGACCACTTCCACCTTCTGCTAACGTATTTTTTGAATCACTCTGTGTATTATCTGTATGGGCGGGAATGCATAGAGAAGCCCTTGCAGCCAGTCGCAATTTAAAGCGTGCGTTCCTCTGACTTGTTCGTTTCTTACCCTGGAGAAGAAGAAAGGAACTTGATGATTCAACTCCATCACAAATAGATCCACTGTCACCTGCCCGAACCTGTGGCAGAGTTGCAGGAACACTTCCTTGTTCAGCTCCCACTCCGACTGATCCAATCGCCTCCTGCTTAACCAGTCTGCCAGCATGTTGTCCTTCCCTGCCACGTGCGTTGCCTTCAGGGATAATAGATGACTCTCCACCCAAGACATCAGCTCGGCTGCTTCGAGGTGTCATCTCCTCACTCTGGTCCCTCCCTGATGGTTTACATAGGCCTTTGCCGTCATATTGTCCATTTGGACCAGAACATGCTAACCTGACAAGAGAGTGGTGAAACTCTGGAGTCCTAGTTTTATCGCCCTCAACTCTAAAAGATTGATACTTCTCACTGACTCCTCCTGGGACCATTTTCCCTGCACCATCCTCCCTCCCTAATGTGCACCGCACCCAGAGAGGCTGGCATCCGTGGTCATCAGTATTCTCGTGGGATCCCTCAAATGAGAAGCCTGTTTGAACCAACACAGATTGAGCCACCAGTTTAGCTGGAGGTGCACTGACTCTGGAAGTTGTAACAATTTGAACCTCTTGTGCGCTATAGCTTCCTGAAAAGGGAGAAGAAATCTCTGCAGTGGTCTGGTGTGAAACTGTGCCCATGGCACGATGTCCTGGCAAGACACTAACATTCCCAAGAGTTTGGCTAGAGTCATGAGTTCTGTTTCGGGCTGTTTCAGCACTTCTGATACTAGTAATCGGATTTTCTGTTCCCTGTCCTGAGACAGGAAGACCCTTATTTCCACTCCCAGGTGAATCAGCCGCTGAGTTGGCTGTAAATGGCTTTTCGCCATATTGATCACAAACCCGTGATCCTCCAATGTGCACACCATGAGCTGGGCAACATTCATGCTCTCTTGAAACAACGCCGCCTTCAGAAGAATGTTGTCCAGATACGAAAAAACTTCTATGCCTTTCATTCTGAGGACTGCTATCAGTGACACTAGTAGTTTGTTGAATACCCTCGGGGAAGATTTTAACCCGAAGGGGAGGGCCCTGTATTGGAAGTGCATCCCTGCATACGCAAAACAAAGGAATTTCCTGTGATCTTGGTAAATTGGAATATGAAGGTAGGCCTCTGACAAATCTATGGAGAACAGAAAGTCCCCTTTTTGAATGGTTGGGAGAATGGAACGAAGAGTTTCCATCCTGAACTTCCTGTTCCTTATGTGACGATTTAACCACTTTAGGTCCAGGATGGCCCTGGTGTCCCCATTCTTCTTTGGGACCAAAAAGAATATTGAGTAAACTCCCCACTTCAGGAGAGAGGCTGGAACTCTCTCTATTGCTCCGATCTCCACAAGGTGATTGATGGCTAATAGCATCTGCTGATGCTTCAACCGATCCCGGTGTCTTGCAGTTTGAACAAAATGCTCGAGGGTTTGGAGGAAAACTCCAGTTTGTACCCATGAATTACAGTGTCCAGGACCCAACGGTCTGTGGCCGTCTGATGCCATTACTCTGCAAATGACTGAAGTCTTCCCCCAATTCTGGAAACATTCCGAACAGTCAGACAGTCATGCTGACATGCCATTTTTCTGGGACTTATTTGGGGATTGATCTCCCTTGTTATGGGCAAAGGGCTTACTAACATGGGATCTAGGCTGCCACTTTTGGACTTGAAGGTCCTGGAGAAGGAGGGCATCTGTCCCCGCTTCTGTTCCCGAAAGGGTTGAAATCTCTTTCTAAACTTGCCATCCCTCTTTTTGGATGGCAAGACTTTCTTCTTATCCTTGTCTTCCACCAAAAATCTATCTAACCCTTCCCCAAAGAGATTAGTCCCTTTGAAAGGTACGGCTGCAACCTTAGCCTGTGCTGAAGAGTCTACATCCCAGTGACGGAGCCAATTATTTCTGCGCGCTGTCACACTACATGCCATAGCTCTGGCTGAAAGTTGGACAGCATCCAGGGTGGCATCTGCTGCAAATGCAACTGCCAGTGCAATTTTCTTAACTTCATTCTTACATTCCTTCGGAGCACCACCTTTTGCAGAAGCTAGATTCTCTGCCGGTTGTAGGCCGCCCTGGCAAACTAGGAACCTGTGGTAGACGCTCTTAGGGAACAGGAGGAAGCCTGTTCCTACACAGCGCCTGTTTGATCCTGTCAGAATGATCCTTAGGCATTCCATTCGCATCCATGGGCAACACTGAGGTAGACGACAAGCTGGTAACTGGGTCATCAACCGTGGGCATTTTCAGGTGTTTAGAAGCTTCTGGCATGAAATAATAGAACTTTGGGAAAAGGTGATGGTTAGCCTTGGGTTTTGCAGGTTGCTCCCATTCTGTCTTCATTATATTAAAGAAGGATGCAGGGAGAGGAAGCCCTGGTTGTGAGACAGACAGTTTTGGCATTAATTTTCCTACGCCTGATTGGAATTCTGAATCCTGCTCTGTAACTGTCTTGGATTTAGGGATGAAAACCTTGTAAAGGCAGGGGGGAAACATGCCTGGGTGGAGGATCCCCCCCCCGGTCATGTCCCAAAACAAAGAGGAAAGGTGGCCGTTCGCCCCCTCTTTCTGCCTCCCTTCCATACCCCCAGTCCATTCTGTCCCGAGAGGACTGTAGGGGGCTGGGAAAACTCACTGCAGCTTCGCCAATGCTTTCACCACCACTGCACGACCTCCTGAGTGCTCCGGGGACCAAACGGAGAGAAAAAAAGCAACCCGGCCGTGTAAGCGGGCAACTCTACCGCACCCCGCAAACTCCAAGGGGTAGGCCCTCCTCCCAAAGAGAGGGTAAGGCCGGCGGGAGTCCAAAGAGGGGTGCTGAAGCTTGCTGCGGCAGCTGGGAATCTCCCAGCACCGAAGAGCCGCTGAGATTAGCACTTGCTCCAGATAAGCCAACATAGCTTTAGGATATGCCAATGTAGTGCTTGCTTTTCATCCTTTTGAGTCGAGGCTTAGGACAGAACTATTTATCTGCATATATTGCAATATTTAACATATTTATGAAATCTAAAAGTATAAATACCTATGTTTTCTACATGCAAAAATGAATATACCCATTACAAGACAAAGAGAGAGAAAAAGAGCAGCAACTCCTGCTCTCTATGCATATTTTGCTTTGCCATCTGTAAGGTAAGACAAAATAAAGGCTGGAAAATATACAAATTTTGCAGTAAGCAAAAGAACATTTATCATACACAATGGGATGCCTAATTAGGAGCACTAATGGATCAAACCTAACACATACTGTAGTAGAAAATATCACCAGGTGCTCTTCCTTCATCTCACCAAAAGCTGTTTGTAGTATTGTGCTGGGGGGAGGGGAGAAGAGGAAAGCTCAGTCTTCTTTGCTAAAGGAAAACAATCCCATTGCAGAAGAACAGTACATGTGCTCATCTGCTCTGTGACCAAATATGACGGTTGGGGCCAACAAGGAAGGACATCACTTGTCTGTTATGCAAACACACCATGAAGCCAAACCACATGGAATATTTTTTACATTTCTGGAGTGATGGAGAACCCACAGGTGACATCCTAAAATATGAGATACAGAATCCAAAGTCAGGTTCTCATAACATGACTTAGTTTTTACGTATGTTATACATATGCACAACTAACTATAAACTCGCAAGCTTGTTGAAGCCAATTCTCTTGCTGAGTCTCATTTTCTCCCCATCATGTTCTCTATCATGTAAACCACTGCACCAGGCAGAGAAAGAACAGAAGAAGACACTGCTGAGATGCTTAACACTCCTCTGCTAATCCCAGGGTTTGGAGCAAAAGGCACATTTTGTTCTCACAATTACATCCCAAATTGCAGAAATTTACTAACAAACCAGTAACCGTTTAAAACTAATATAAACTGCACAGGTATGGTGGAATACTGAAAACTAGTTTTTTGATATCCACAACAACATTAGTAGACAACAGTGGCGTAACTTCAGCAGCACAGTTTCCAGCAGTTTGGTATTTTTAATTCTCATTGTCATTTGGTTTGTCTGCTTCAATAGGTAATCAAAAGACAATGAATGTGGCTTTTGGATAACTGCAAATAATGACACTACAGTGACAAATTAATTATAAATTTATTGTAGGTGTTTATATGAGGTTAGAGCATTTAGCATCGACATTTTGTCTGACATTTCAAAACAAAGATGTCCTCCAAGCAAGTGCTGTGTTTGGCATCCCAGTAAGAACATAAACATGTTTTATCACTTTAGACACCTCTGTGTCAAAGTCACCGAGGGTGGCTACCCTAGTTCATACACAGCCATAAGAAGGCATGCTGCTGTGCTTGCAGATCTGACAGAAAAAGAGAGATATGGCTTTAGGCTGTGGGAGAG
This sequence comes from Gekko japonicus, assembly GCF_001447785.1. Taxonomy (NCBI): domain Eukaryota; kingdom Metazoa; phylum Chordata; class Lepidosauria; order Squamata; family Gekkonidae; genus Gekko; species Gekko japonicus. Next base: position 983,346 of record NW_015168045.1, read on the forward strand.
CCAAGCATTTACCATTCTGCGGTAAACCAAATACAAATCTCCCAATTATTCCATATGCCAAAGAATACTGCTAGCAACAGGATATTCTATTTCTCCTCTTTAGGTGGTTTATCATCTACCATCTTTTTCCCCTTTCCCTCTCTATCCCGTAAAAAGCCAATAAATCCTTCTCTTCTTTAATCTAAGTTTAATTGAGTTTTTGGCTGTTATCTGGGGAAAATATTTGCCAGCATTCCTGAGATAGACTATTGTCTTGTACTCAGGAGAGTTGAACAAGAGTTGCAAAATTGGTTGAGGATAAAAGGCCGCCTATGTTCTACTGAGGGTCTAAAACATACAAGCGAGTTTGTGCAAGATATGGGTGAAGTTTGGACAAAGTTAGACATAACAATTTAATACAAAGCTAATTTCAATGGGACAAAAGGACAACTGATTTTCTCTGTGTTGAGCTCAGTATTACATTACAACTTGATGTGGGTCAAAAAGTCAATGGTCTTTCCACTGCCTTCAAAAAAGCCCAGCGGGACCGCCAAATCTCCGCTGTGCACCAAGCCTCCATACCCTCGACTTCGGATGCATCAGACGAGGAAGAGATACATCAGATCCACCACCCAGTTCACCACAACCCACGACCTTTGGCTGCCACTGCGTACCCCATGAACACCACTGCACCATCCCCCTGCGCCAGCTGCAGAGAAGACCATGAACGCCACTCCTGCCATTTCCACAATGCTACCTGCAGGGCCTGCAGTAAGACTGTTCACATCGCACGTGCCAGCTGCTCCAAGGGAACCAGGAGACGCACGATGACACACCAGGAGTCAGTGGAGCTGCACACCACCACCGTCTGCCAACACGAGGTACTGAACTTGCCCCAGGACACCCCTGATAAAATAAAGGTGACAGTGTTCATAGAGGGTGTGCTATGTGAGATGGAACTAGACACTGGGTCCTCCATCTCCATCATATCAGAAGAGACTCTCCGGAGGCTCTGTCCACAGGGGGGTCCCCGCCTCAAACCCACCGGCTATACCCTCAGAGACTTTCAAAAGAATGAGGTGGCCATCAAAGGGTGGGGCAAGTTCCATGTCAAATACTGCCGATTTGAGGGATTGTTCAACTTGTTAGTGGTGGAAGGGCGGCTCACCAGCCTACTGGGGCTATCTTGGTTCGTGCCCTTGGGTTTCGAAGTAATGGGGGTGCACCACATGGCCTCCAAAGACTTTCAGAGGGTGTGCAATGAGTTCTCAGTGATCTTTGATGGGATGCTCGGTCACTACGCCAGACCTCCGGTCCCCCTTCAACTAAACCCAAAGGTGTGGCCAATTCGGCTGAAGGTCAGGCATGTCCCCTTTGCCCTAAAGCCTAAGATATATGGGGAACTGGATTGGTTGGTGGACCAAGGGGTTTTGGAGCCAGTCCTGCATGCCTTATGGAAACCCCCATCATGACCCCGGTCAAGCCCAATGGAGACGTCCACATCTGCACAGACTATAAGTGTACTATAAACAAGGCTCTACAGGATCACGCATACCCGGTCCCTGTAGTCAGCTACGTCTTGGCATCCCTAGTGAATGCTAAGGTTTTTGGGAAACTGGACTTGGCGCAGGCCTACCAACAGCTCCCAGTAGACAATGCAACTGCAGAGGCCCAGATGATTGTAATGCACAGGGGGGTATTCCAGGTGCGGCAGCTACAGTTCGGGGTCAGTGTAGCCCCGGGAATCTTCCAAAATCTAATGGACTCTCTCCTTAAAGGAATTCCCGGGGTCCAGCCATTTTTTGACGATGTTTTAATTGAAACACCCACAGACGAGGAATTCGCCAATTGACTGTGCACCATCCTACAATGGTTCCACGAAGCCGGCCTCAAAGTAAAGAGGGGAAAATGTCTCCTGGGGGTTCCATGGGTTGAGTTCCTGGGTTTCTCAGTTGACACATGTGGCATCCATCCTGCTGCCGACAAGGTCCGTGCCATCGTTAACGCCCCAACCCCCACATCCAAGCAGGAACTCCAAGCCTTCCTAGGCCTACTGAATTTCTATAATTCGTTCTTGCCCCATAAAGCTGTGATTGCAGAGCCACTGCACCAGCTTCTCAACAAAAGGGCCCCCTGGATCTGGGGCCAGAAGCAAGCTACCGCATTCCAGGCCATCAAGGAGCTGCTCACCTCAAACGCCATCCTGGCACACTTTGACGAAGCACTGCCCGTCATTCTTGCCTGTGACGTGTCCCCGTACGGGGTAGGAGCTGTCCTCAGACATCAGTTACCCGATGGCAGAGAGGTTCCTGTGGCCTACTACACGTTGTCATCAGCAGAACGCAATTACGCACAGATAGACAAGGAGGCATTGGCAATCATGGCGGGAGATAAGATTTTCCACGAATACCTCTACGGGCGGCCCTTCACCATAGTGACTGATCATAAACCCCTGCTGGGCATGCTGGCCCCAGACCGCCAAATGCCACAGATGCTATCTCCCAGAGTGCTGCACTGGTCTATCTTCCTAGCGGGCTACCAGTACGCTCTCCTTCACCACCCTGGGAAGGCGATGGGACACGCCAACGCCCTCAGCTGCCTGCTGCTGTCCTCATGCGACCCGGATTCTGCTCCTGCCCACCAGACCATGCTCCTCGAGGACCTTCCTGACTGCCCTCTTCAGGTATCGGATGTGTCCTGCCACACCGCCAGGGACCATGTCCTCTCCCGCATTTTGGACTGGGTGGGGAGGGGATGGCCCACCGGCTGGGTGGGCCCAGAATTCACGGCATTCTCCTCCCGTCAATATGAACTGTCCGCACACAAAGGTTGCCTGCTGTGGGGAAGCCCAGTAGTGGTGCCAGCCCCACTGCGCCAGCAAGTTCTAGCAGCGCTACACGAAACGCACCCTGGCATCGTACAGATGAAGACGCTGGCCAGCGGCTATGTATGGTGGCCTGGAATGGACAACGAAATCGAGGACTCTGTTAAGTGCTGCCAGGCATGCCAGGAAACCCAACCGAAGCCTCCCAGGGCACCGGTACGACAGTGGGATTCCACCCACAGACCATGGTCCTGGCTACATCTGGACTTTGTGGGGCCCTTCCAAGGGCAGATCTTCATTTTGGTGGACTCCCACACCAATTGGCTAGAAGTGGTACCGGTCCCTTCCACCTTATCCAAAATAGCTATCCGCACCCTCCGACGAATCTTCTGCACCCACAGTCTATCCGACACCTTCGTGACGGATAATGGAACAGCCTTCACCTCCAGCGAGTTCCAAGACTTCATGAGCTGTTACTTAATCAGGAACATACAATCCACCAACGGCCAGGCTGAAAGGATGGTGAGGACCACAAAGGAATCCCTCCGGCAGATCATCCATGGAGACTGGGATCACCAGCTTGCAGCCTTCCTTTTCGGCCAGCAGGTGAAACCTCCACTGGCCACAGTGTACCTCCACTGGCTGCAGCCCAGTGGAACTCCTCATGGGGGTTCCCATGGGCCTCACCACCCGATTATACCAGATGCACCTAGACTGAGCTTTGGAACACCATGCAGGCCGTGAGAACCAAGCAGCTCCCCGAGGGTTCTTCCCAGGTGACTCCGTCTATGCCCGGAACTTCTCCAGCGGCCCCACTTGGGTCCTGGTTAAGGTTATCCAAGTCAACGGTCCCGTCCTATGAGGTGTTGACCAACGGAGGTCAAGTACTTCAGAGGCACATTGACCAGCTCCGCCGTCGTTTCCTCCCAGCCAAGCCAGGTCTGTCCTCAGCAACCCCAGATGATGACGACGCGGAGCTGCCAGGCTTACAAGAACTGGAGGCCGAGAAGGGGGTCTCAGCAGCCAGCGTGCAACTTGCGGCCAGAGAACCAGAGGGACACATGGAAGAAATGCCAGAGCAAATGGCCATGGATGGTCCCAAGGTCGTACCAATGCCGACACCACCCACGAGCACCTTGGCCGCTCCGTTGGGACCTTAGCCTGAAACCCCGGCCTCGTTGATGGAACTGTGCTGCTCAGACCGCGAACAACGCAGACCAGCATACTTGAGAGACTATGTTTGCTAAGGAGGGTTCTGAACTTTGGGAGGAGGGGTGTTATGTCCTGGACCCAGAATGGACTGACCAAGCTTGAAACATAGAACAATAGCTAGCTAGGATCCTGGAAGGAACCTATAGACCAGGAGCCACACTGTAAATAGCCTATCATGGGTAGTGTGTGTGTGTGGGGGGGGGTGTGGTGTTGTGCACGGCGGATTTAAGCAGGGCTTCAGTCCTGCTAGCGTTGTCCTTGGTTTGAGCTGATTCACTAATAAACTATGAGCTGATCACTACACGCGTCTTGAACCCAGTATATTTCAAATAAGCTTTAATTTGTTATTACATTATTGCTTGCTGTGTAATTACCAGTTAGCTGTGTTGGTGCTTTAAGACAACTACTTCTTTCAAATGAGTAGCAAGGTCTACAACCTGCTTCACAGTATAGTCAACTATACTATCCAAAGTTTTACAGTAAGTGGTAGTAAGTGTTCAAATTCAGGTCTCAAACATCCTTTTACCCTTATGGACCATATGTCATTGATAGTAACCACATAAATAACACTTACTATCAGCTTGACAGTAAAATGCACTAAGAGATTTTAAAAGTGAAAGCAGTGACCAAAGGAGTAGAATAAGGAAACTCCGGCTCCCCAGCAGACGCCAACGGCATCCTGCGGGGAGCTGTGTTTGCCTCCATGAGAGGAGGCAAGAGGCTGGCTCCATTCGCAGCCATGTCTCTTTAAGGGGGCGGGGCCAGCACCATCTTAATGGCTGGCCCCAGCCCCAGCTTTGCAGTCTTCGCCTTGTGCTCGGCCCAGCCACCCGCCCTAGAGGTAGTGCAGGCTTTTGGCTGGTCGCCCCTTTTAATAGGGGGGCCGGGTAGGAATTTTTTACCTCTTATCCAATTGGCTAAGGATGGGAGATGTTTTTTGCCTACTCTGCACTGCTTTTTTGTGGATTGAGGAATTGGCTTGGGTGGAGCCGGTGGTTAGGTCTGTCACTTTATGTAGGGCTGAGTTTGGTTTAGGAAAATTCTGTTGCGGCTCAGTAAGCACCTATCAGCAACCCTGTAGAGTGGAGGGGTCTGTCAAGATCATCACTGCGGTCTCGTGGCCAGGGATGAGATGGGTAGACTGCCTTCTGGAGTGCCTTTGATGGATACTCTACACAGTCCATATTGCTGTGGATGAGGGATAGTCATATCATATTCCTGGGCTGGGCTGGGCTGCTCGGGCACGAGCCGCTTACAGCGGGCTACACCTCGGGGGCCAGGTGCATTGCCCATCTTATGGCAAGGGTGGGGCTTCAGTGACCTCAGGCCTTGACCATGCCACTTCATACTGTTAGCCCTTGCCTTTGATGTTAATAAATAAAGTGGCCTTTAGTTTCCCAAGTACTGTTGTGCGACTCTTTCTTCCGTCTATGGGGCAATAATGCAGGTTACAAAAGGTACATGTCAATGAACCATGAGAATGATTGTTATGCAAGCCAGTTTAAATTCTCTTTGTAGATATAAAGGAATATTTTTTAAGGTATGCCATTTTTACATCAGGAACGAGAGCAACCTGTAAAAGGAACAAGAAAATACCTTTTCTCATTAAGGGCTTTACAATCCTCATACTTAGTTGCCAGTGTAGTGCAGTGGTTAGAACTGTTGGACTTAAAACTGGGGAGACCTGGATTGAAGTCATCACTTGCACTATGAAAATCACTGGGTGACCTCAAGCCAGTTGTTCTTTGGACTAATGCTGTTGTGAAGAAAATAATGGGAACCACCCATATAGGCAACATCAAGCATCTCAGAGACAGACTGGGATATAAATATGAGAAATTAATAAAATGGAAGAAAGGAAGGATAAAGTGTTCCTGGATTGGTCAAAAAAGTGTGGACTTCCATTATTATTTTTAGTTGTTTCATCATTAGCGGAGCTTCCAAATTTGCCTTGAATTCTGTGGCAGCATACATTCCACATTCTCACAATTTTATCCTTACAACTGCCCACAGAGGTAAATTAGGCTTGTGTGCATGAATGGTCCAAAGTCATCAAGTGAGCTTTCTGGCCTTCTAAACTGTAGTCCAAACAATTAAATCACACTGCTTAATGTTTCTGGACAGGGTGTCACACATCCTTCAAATGCAATGAAATTCTGTCCACAATAATGAGGTGGATTTAAATATGTAAACTATGCTAGGGGAAAATCCATGAGAACGTTCAAGATAAATTCAAAGACTCTGCTCACCAGTTGCATGCGGATATTTATACAAAAAATAGCAGAGGAAAGAAGAAAAGTGAAAGGCAAAGGGGAAAAGGAAAGATTTACCCAACTGAAGGCAGATTTCCAGAGAACAGCAAGGAGAGATAAGGAGGCTTTCTTGAATGAACAATGCAAAGTAATAGAGGACAACAATAGAATGGGAAGGACTAGAGATCTCTTAAAGAAAACTGGAGAAATCAAGGGAACATTCCATGCAAAGTTGGCCATGATAAAGGAAAAAAATGGTAGGGATCTAACAGAAACAGAAGAGATTAGGAAAAGATGGCAAGACTACACAGAAGAACTATACAAGAAGGACTTCAATGTCCTTGACAACCATGATGGTGTGATCACTGACCGTGACCCAGACATCCTGGAGTGTGAAGTCAAATGGGCCTTAGAAAGCATTACTAACAACAAAGCATGCGGAGGTGATGGTAACCCAGCTGAGCTATTCAAAGTCTTATAAGATGATGGTGTTAAAGTGCTGCACTCAATAAGCCAGCAAATTTGGAAAACACAACAGTGGCCACAAGATTGGAAAAGGTCAGTCTACATTCCAATCCCAAAGAAGGGCAATGACAAGGCATGTTCAAACTATTGCACAATTGCACTTATTTCACACACTAGCATGATCATGCTAAAGATCCTACAAGCTAGTATGTGGATAGAGAACTGCCAGAAGTACAAGCTGGGGTTCAAAGAGGTAGAGGAATGAGAGATCAATTTGCAACATTCGCTGGATTATGGAGAAAGCAAGAGAGTACCAGGAAAAACATCTACTTCTGCTTCATTGACCATGCTAAAGCCTTTGATTGTGTGGATCACAACAAACTGTGGCAAGTCCTTAAAGAGATGGGAGTACCAGACCACCGCACATGTCTCTTGAGAAACCTGTATAAGGGTCAAGAAGTGACAGTTAGAACCAGATATGGAACAAGTGCTTAGTTTAGCATAGGAAAAGGAGTACAACAAGGATGTATATCGTCACCCTGCTTATTTAATTTATATGCAGAGTATATCATACGAAATGCCGCCCTGGATGAATCACAAGCCGGAATTAAGATTGCTGGGGAAAACAACAACCTCAGATATGCAGACGATACCACTCTAATGGCAGAAAGTGAAGAGGACCTAAAGAGTCTCTTGCTAAGAGTGAAAGAAGAGAGCACAAAAGTTGGCTTGAAACTCAACATTAAAGAAACTACGATCATGGAATCCGGCCCCATCACTCCTTGGCAAATAAAAGGGGAAGTCATGGAAGCAGTGACAGACTTCACGTTCCTGGGATCCAAGATCACTGCAGATGGTGACTGCAGCCATGAAATTAAAAGACGCCTGCTCCTTGGAAGGAAAGTGATGTCAAACCTAGACAGCATAATAAAAAGTAGAGACATCACCCTGCAAACAAAAGCCTGTATGGTCAAAGCAATAGTATTCCCAGTAGTCATGTATGGCTGTGAGAGTTGGACTATGAGGAAGGTCGAGCGCCGAAGAATAGATTCTTTTGAATTATGGTGCTGGAGAAGACTCTTGAGAGTCCCTTAGACTGCAAGAAGATCAAATCAGTCAATCCTAAAAGAAATCAACCCTGACTGTTCCCTGGAAGGCCAGATAATGAAACTGAAGCTCAAATACTTTGGCCACCAAATGAGAAGGGAGCACTCACTGGAGAAGACCCTGATGCTGGGAAAGATAAGAAGGCGATGGCAAAGGATGAGATGGTTAGACAGTGTAATCAATGCAATGAACATGGAATTTAAGCAAACTTGGGAGCATGACAGAAGACAGGAGGGCCTGGCGTGATGTGCTCCATGGGGTCGCAAAGAGTCGGACTAAAATGTGCGACTGAACAACAAAAAGATATCTTGTCCATGTCTTATAAGATCTTCTAAGATCTGTTGGAGCCATTGTTAGAACAGAACAAACACTATTTTCAACAGTGATCTGGCCAAGGCCACCCTCTAGAGCTGAGAGAGAGAGAGAGAGAGAGAGAGAGAGAGAGAACGTATCAGAGACATATATCATTTTTACATAAAACTGTAGGATGTGACTTTGGTACACATCAGCCCAATAACCTTTTACTTAACATAGATTCAGGTGGGTAGCTGTGTTGGTCCAAAGAAACAGAACAAAGTTTGAGTCCAGTGGCACCTTTAAGATCAACAAAATTAAATTCTGGTTATGAGCTTTTGTGTGCACGCACACGTCATCAGATACATTGAAACAGTTTTCCTCAAGCCTTACATATGGGCGGGGGTTAGAGTCAAGATCCATAAGTAACTGGGCAATAAGTATAGCTGAAGTTGGATTAAAGCAGTTGGTAGGATCTTTGAATGGCAGCAAATAAGCATACAAATACAAGAGTTAACAAACAGATGTGAGAACTAAGTTTGAGTCTAGTGGCACCTCCAAAACCAACAAAGTTCAATTCTAGGTATAAGACAGAACTGAGAGACTTAATATGTGTAGATGCACAGTTCTTCAGAGACATTGAAACAGATTTCCTCAAGCATTACATGGGGGGGGGGGGCTTAGATGCCAGGAAGTGCTATTTAGAGTCAAGAAACATTAGTACAGCTAAGATTAGAATAACGCAGTTGGTAAGGTCTATGAATAGTAGCAAATTAGCAAACTAATAATAAAAAAGTTAACAACAGATGTGAGAACTAAGTATGTCACCTTTAAGACCAACAAAGTTTAATTCTGGGTATAAGTGAAAACTAAGTGACTTGGCATGTGTAGTGAGATAAGAAGCCAATATCTCTGTTAAGTCCTGGGGGTTCAATTGTCCTGAGTATTGTAATAACTGGTAATTCAGCAATCTCCCATTCCAGTCTGTTTCTGAAATTCCTTTGCAGTAAAACAGCTACTTTGAGAACTCCCATTGAGTGCCCTGGGAGGTTGAAATGTTCTCCTACTGGTTTCTCAGTTTTGTGATTCTTGATGTCAGATTTGTATCAATTTATCCTTTGGTTTAGGGTTTGCCCTTTTTGCCCTATATAGAGAACTGAAGGGCATTGTTGGCATTTAATGACATATATCATGTTAGAAGATAAGCAAGTGAAGATGCCTGAGATGGTGTAGCTGATGCTGTTAGGTCCAGTGATTGTGTTGTCTGGGTGTATGTGGCAGCAAAGTCGGCATCTGGGTTTATTGCAAGCTCTGGTACCAGTGTCCATGTTCAAAGTACCCATTATTGTGGGTAAGGAGTTGTTTGAGACTGGGGCTATCTGTGTGCAATAAAAGTTTTGCCTCCCACTACTTATGCAGTGGCTCAAGTGGTTAAGACGCTGAACTGCAGGCTGGAAGGTTGGTAGTTCAGCAGTTCGAGACCTGAGTGCCGCATGACGGAGTGAGCTCCCGTCTCTGCAAGTTTTGATAGATGTGCTTCCTGAGAAGTGCCAATCTTAACACTGTGCCCCCACAAAAAAAGAATTATTTGGGAACACCATCAAAGAAGCAAGATCCAGTTCCCATGGGCTCTTGGGAAATGGACTTGCTGTATCCCTGTGGGAGTGTTAAGTAAAAAAACAAAGTTTGAGTCCAGTGGCACCTTTAAGACCAAGAAAGTTTAATTCTGGGTATAAGTAAGGTAAAGGTGAAGGTTTCCCTTGCTCGAAAGCCAGTCGAATCCGACTCTAGGGTTGTGGTGCTCATCTCCGTTTCCAAGCCGAAGAGCCAGCGCTGTCCAAGATGTTTCCATGGTCATGTGGCCAGCATGACTAAACACCGAGGCACACAGAACGCTGTTACCTTTCCACCAAAGCGGTACCTATTTATCTACTTACAATTTCTTAGTTTCGAACTGCTAGGTTGGCAGGAGCTGGAACCAGACACTCATTTATAATTTTGATTGGATGGAGACCCTAACTCAGACCAGCCTGGGGAAAACTGGGCAGAATTAGCACAGGACTGTGACACGCTCTCTAAAGAACTTCAGCTCCCAGTTTCCAATAGCATTTCATGTGTTCAGGCTTGAAGAGCCAACAAGGCACAGCAGCAGGAGAGAGAGACAGAAGTACCGTAATAATTAGGGATGGTGAGTGCCCATGCAGTGAATAACATTTGTAGGCCCCATAAATATGAATAGAAGTGTTATGCCTCTGTACTCCAGAGTGCACGGAAGAACTCACACTCAATTGTAGGGACAGGGAACAGTGCTTAGAGAGCATTTGTCTTATGTATAATGAATATTCATACATGTTATACCTCACAGTTAATAAAATCAAGCAGTTAGAGATACTTCCTTGAGAAATAATGCACCTAAAAGCAATCTTTGCCTACTTTTTAGAAATGTAAGGGGGGGGGACAGCTGCCAAATTTTGTGAAGTGTCTACAGCCCTGTAGATTTATGTTTTTATATATATGTTGTTGAAGGCTTTCATGGCCAGAGTTCATTAGTTGTTGTAGATTTTCCGGACTGTATGGCCATGGTCTTGGCACTATAGTACCTGACATTTCACCAGCAGCTGTGACTGGCATCCTCAGAGGTATAACACAGCAAGTATCTTATTCCAAGACACTGAAATGCTGGACAACACATCCAATTACCATGTCAGATTACACAGGGAAGCCACTGAAATTCATATATAAACACAATTTCAACAGGAAAGAAGAAAGTTTAAAAATAAATAGGGCATGTTTTCCTGTCCTGAAAAACACAAAATGCTCTACATCTTACAACAGCACTACAGATGAGCTTCCGGTCAATGGCGACATGCTAGCAGATGCCTTCACCGGATCTCCGGGAGGCGATCTGTGCGCCAGCGGTAGGGAGGGGTGCAATTGTCCATCACCCACCCACCCCGGGTGCCTGTGCGAAAGGCTCCTTGCCATGGGGCTTTGGAAGGGTGGACTCTTTGCCAGCACAATGCTGGTGAATTGGGGTGCTCTCCTGCCCTGACGGTCCTGCCGCTGCTGCGTCTGCATGGAAACAGAGCCGCTGGCCAGGAAAAGCATTGGATATTGGGCAATTTAAATGTGATCAGGCGAGGTCTACGGACCAACAATGAACTATAAAGTCAAGTGAAATCGAAATGCCAAAAATCTAAAAGAAAGCCCCCTGGAAACAGCGAGATGAGTGAGTGGGGGAGGGGAGGGGCCCCTCCCATACGCATAACTAAAGCAGCGATTCCCCAAGGGGGGGCTGAAGCATAAATGTTGAAATAAGTTTTGAGAGACTTACCAGAGCGTAGAAAAGCACTTGGGTGAATTTCAGAGATTTTAGCAAGTTCTACTAAAAGTAAATAATCCACAATCATGGCGACGGAAAAAACGGAGAAAGAAAGGCAAGCAAAACTGAAACTAACGGGGAGTGGGAGTCCCCGGATGGAAGATTCTACAGAGCTTTCCAAACTCTTAGCAGACACCATGTGCCCTCTACTGGGCCAGATGACAAACATTAATCAGTAGCAGACAATTTTAAACCAGAACCTTGCAGATCAGCAGCTCCAACTGGCTGAAACCACAAAAAAGATGGAGCAAACAGCTGAGAAAGTGAAGGAAATATACAATAAGACTATAAGAGTTAAGAAAAAGGTTCAAATGCTGCAAAAGAAACAAGCCTCAGATCAACTTTTGCAGCTGCAAATGGAGAAAGCCAACCTAGTCCTCCGATTCCAAGGGGTCCCTGAGGCGAAAGACAAGAATCTAAAACAACTTCTGAGTGAAGCATTAGTTCCAGTTACAGATTTAAAAGCGGAATATCTTGTAAGTGAAATGGATGTGGTTTACAGAACCTACTCTGTCTACATCAAGAAAAATAATCTGCCTGGAGAGATTGTGGTTAGATTCTCGAAGAGACATGTGAGGGACTTAATCTTGAAAGCAACTACAGGATCACCTCTAAAAATGGGAGGAAATACCATCAGAATTCTAAAAGATATCCCATTTGAAATAAGGAAGAAGAGGAAG
>NW_015168045.1:995614-1012955 GCF_001447785.1 Gekko japonicus
CCAAATGAGAATACCAACTGAGGATAAGAAAGGATAAAGATAAATAAAGGCTGAAGGACTCTGAATTGTGCCTAAAAGCATCTATTTTTGACAATGCTCTGGGAATGTTCTTAAAACAGTTAAAAGATTGGCTAAAAAGATAATATGTTAGCATATATGACCATGTTCTATGTAACTTAAGTATTTTAGATTAATACTGATACAAGCGATTGTAATAATCTCCTATACTTGGGGTTTTAGTTATTAGTGGTTTTCTTTTCTTTCTCCATAGATGTAGTTGGTTCCCCCTCCCTATTCTTTCATTGTAGTTTGTAGTTTATAGAAAATGCAATTAAAAAAAACCCTTGGGGGTTTAAAAAACAAACAAACAGCACTACAGATCTATATATCTAATTCCGAACTGTGCCCCTGTGTGCGGATACCTAAATCCACGCATCGGGGGCACCTGGGGGGGAGGGAGATTTTTGTACACACTTGGTACGGTCCCCAAGTGTGCACAAAAGTCTTAAAACCTGAAAATAATATCGGGGGGATACTTAAATCCCCCCAAAAGTAACAGAGCATCCCCTGCAAGTCACGAGGCCCTTTCTTCGGAGCCGGGGGCGAGGGGAAAGAGCCGGGGGGAAAGAGCAGCGAGGCCCAAGTGGCAAGCCGCTTGGGCCTCACTTTGGAGGCAGCGGGGGGGGGCGGGAAGGGCAGCGAGGCTTGAGCAGCTTGCCGCTTGGGCCTCGCTTCAAAGCCGGCGGGGGAGGGAAGGGGGGGGGAAGGGGGGAGATCGAGCGGGGGGGTGGAGGCGACGGGTGTGTGTGGAGGTAACGGTGGGAACCAGCGGGATGGGGGGGAACTTACCTCCTCCTGCTGCTTCCTCCTCTGCCTCCTGAGTGGAGGTCCCTCCCCCCCCCACGAGTATCGCGGGTCCCGCCCCCTGGTAAGATTAGAATTTCAACAGCCAATCCATATGCAAAAGAACCTCCTCAGGAAAGCTCCTCCATTAGCATGCCACAGCCTGAGAAACTCCTACAAGATAATGACTCAGTCCTACCTCACCTTCCTGAGTAGATATAAATTACCTGCCTACCATTTTTCTTCTCACATTGACACAGAGAATACTCCATCTTTCTGTGTTATACCTCTGAGGATGCCAGTCACAGCTGCTGGTGAAATGTCAGGTACTACAATGCCAAGACCATGGCCATACAACACGGAAAATCTACAACAACTGGGTTTTTTTTGGCTGTGGCAGAAGCTGAAAAAACTTTGAGCAAGTTAGTATTCACCATAACTACTGGCATTCTTCCATGATGCTGTGCAAGTCATTCTTTGTTGCTTTATTGGTTTAGTGTGAACTTGCAAGCAAACGTGACTTTACTTTGGTTATTCATAATTTTGTACTCCAAAGGCATTGATTTAGTGACATGGTCTTTTAGAACAGATAAAAGGAAGTATTTCTTCACCCAAAGAGTGATTAACACATGGAATTCACTGCCACAGGAAGTGGCGGCGGCTACAAGCATGGACGGCTTCAAAAGGGAATTAGATAAGCATATGGAGCAAAGGTCCATCAGTGGCTATTAGCCACAAGGTATAGATAGGGGCTCTGGGGCAAGTGATGCTCTGACTTCTTGGTGCTTGGGGGGGGGTCAACAGTGGGAGGGCTTCTAATGTCCTGGCCCCACTGGTGGACCTCCTGATGGCACTGGTATTTCTGGCCACTGTGGGACACAGAGTGTTGGACTGGATGGGCCTTTGGCCTGATCCAACATTGGCATCTCTTATGTTCTTATGTTCTTTTATGTCATTTCAGAAAATTATATTTCTCAGATCCTGAGATTATATGCATAGGATAGGACCCACATTACATGCTTGTACAAGACTCACAACAGTGTAGTGGGTTCACATAGCTGACCACATGTCAGTTTAGAATGGAGTGAACTGGCCACATATCAGCAGTGATGTTATCAGACTGCAACTAAAGAAACCTAGATTTTAATCCTGACTCTGCCTAGACTTGGGCCAGTCTCACACACACTCAGCCTACCTCACACATTTGTTATGAGAATAAGATGGAAAAAATGGACCATGTACATCAACCTGAACTCCTTGGAGAATGGTGAGATAAAAATCCGGGATTACTGGCAGTGCTGGTGTCTAAATTCTGAATATTTCCAGAAATATTTGGGAATATCTGGGGCTGGCATTTTACGTATCCCAGGCCTGTCTCCTCCTACCCATTTTACAGGTTTCTCAGACAATGGGAGGGAGGGAGAAAGGAGGCAGCCCTCCCAGGAAAATGGGATCACATATTAGGGAGAGCACTAGAAATATTTGCTTAATCATAATTCTCTCATGGCCCATGTCTTTAAGTAGCATGAGTCTGAGTCTGAGGATGAGGAAGAGCATAAACAACAAGACTGGCAGCAGCCAGACTCAATTTCAGGATGAGATTGTTTCAGAGTGCTGGTGTGCCTCTGGCTACTCTGGTGTGCCTCTGCCTTGGATTCATTCTGGTGCATGTCTGTCTTGTTATGTGCCAAGACCGGTTTGCCCTGTTTTAAAGTATAGTTTAAAATGTTATTTCAAGTTTTTCTATGTTTTTTGTTTGTTCCTGGTAGGTTATAGTGAGGGTGGGGACTTTGTTCTCTTTGTTTTTTTACATACTTTACCTTTGTTTTGTTTTGTGCTGTTTTTAAAAGGGTTTAAGAGACTTGTGCTATTCTGTTGGATTCTCTTCTCTCAGTTTGTTTCAGAATTTTAATATATTGTGCATTTTAATTTTTTAATTTTTATTGATTTTATTTTATTTATCCTTGGATTTATATCCCACCCTACCCCGATGTGTGCTGGGAGGAGGGTTTTTTAATAACTTTATATATTTTGACATTTTTCTGGTTCTGGTTTTATAGTCTTTCTATCTTTCTGTGGCCCCTGCCACACGGCAGGGGGAAAGCCTCTTTTAAAAGCCGCACCAACGTTGACACGGCGCGGCAGGATCCCCCGGATCCCCCGGCCGCGCCGCCTTTTCTCCCCGGCGCGATCAAACGCTGGGGAGAAAACCCAGTTCGGACGCCTAGCCGGCCGAACTGCGCATGTCGGAGCGTGCGCAGTTCGGCTCCGGCCCGGGGTTGTGCCGGCGCAAGGACGCGCCGGCGATCAAACGCCCGGTTTGCTGCGGCACGTCCATTTGAACCACCAAAGTAGGTGGTTCAGTTTGCGCCGGCGTATCCCGGGAAAGGGACAGTTCGGGTACGGAAGCCGGACGCTTCCCAGATGTTGTGGCGTGATCGCGCCGGTTTGATCCGGCCCCGAACTGTCCCGCTCCCGGACCAAATCGGCGAGTGTGAACGGGACCTGTGTTGTTTTTGAGGGGGAGTGATTTAATGGCATTTGGGGATGTTCCTGTTGGATTTGAAAAATTTAATTGTTCTGAAGGGATTTTCTGGTTAGGCTTTATTAATGGTTAGCAGTAGGTGAGCATTGAGGTATTTTAAAAAATCCAAAGTAAATTTCAGCTTAGGGATCAGGATTGTTCCACATAATAATCAGGCTTTTATTATGCTTCCAAAATAATATTAAGCCAGATGTTTAAAAAATATTTTGAGCTAAGAGTTACTATTTAAAAATTGTTTTGGGTGAACTGGGCTTCAAAACAATTGAAGCCAAGTGGTTAAAAATAGGGTTTAGGCTGACCTTTGAGTCCTCCCCCAAAAATGAAGTCAGGTTTTCCGATAGAATAAGGATTAGCTTACTTTGAGGGGGAGGATAGGCTTTGCTTGTAGGCTTTGAAAAAAAAATTAAAAGAAAATACTTGCAAAAAGTGAAGTGCTTCTTTTTTAATGAATACCATACCTCTAACACAGGTTGTAGCTACAAAAAATAATAGTCAGCTTTTAGGCTATAAAGTCAGAAGCAGATTTTTAAAACAATTAATTAGGTGGTGTGGGTTTGGGGGGGAAGGAATTCCAGGTTAGTGCTCGGCATAATTAGCATACAAAAAAAAAGGGCAGCAAGTTAGTGAGTCATGTTCAAGAAGTGCTCAGACTCGGAGTGCAGTGTAGCCTAGTCTAGCAGCTATTACTGGAACAAGAGATGTTAGGAAAATAGATGAATATGACAATTAAATCAAGCAGAACCTACAGAAGCACCGACTGTAAAACTCATGCTGTATTGCTGCCATGTTTCCTCTTTACAGAAATGGGAGGGGACAGGAGTGCCAGTGATGAATGGCAGCTGCAGCTCTGGAGATTCCTCCTGTGAGCCAGTGATGGTACAGACTGCAGAGGGCAGAGAGAGGAGAAGTCAGGTGGCCCCCCTTCTGGACTAGCAGGTCTGGCTGGCTGCTTTGGTACTCTCTGGCCAGATTGGTCTGGCCTGGATTCTCTGGTTTGACATGTATTATTTAGGGCTTGCCACACTGGCCTTAAGTTTTGCTTGACTTCTGTGTTTGACAGTGGTTCTTTTTTTTTGGTAAACAAATTTTATTTTTCTCAGGAATACAACGTATACAGTTAAAACATTTCATTCTATCAATTGTCTACCCCATTCCCAATTCCTCCCTTCCCTCCAATGGCTTCCCGCAATGCTTCCATCCCTGCTCCAAATTACTTCATATCATTAACTATATCAATTTCTTATCATTACAATCTAAAGATAACATCATTTGACTTAATATTGATCTAAACATATCAAATTTTGTTTCACATCCCAGTTCTTTTCCAAATACACTTTAAAGTCACTCCATTCTTGAAAAAACACGTCATCTTCTTTATTGTTCAGCTTCTTCGTAATTTTGTCCATCTCTGCCATGAACAGAACTTTTTGTATCCAGTCTTCAATTTCTGGCACTTTCTCTGTTTTCCAAAATTGTGCGCAAATCATTTTCGCTGTTGTGATTAAGTACCAGAATAAGGTCTTTTTAGTTGTATTGACTTCTTCCATTTTCAATCCCAAAAGCAGAATTTCCGGTGCCTTTTTAAAAGAGCATTTCAGAATTTTTTGCATTTCCTTGTGGACTTTTGTCCAAAAGTCAACTGCTTTCTCACAAGTCCATCACATGTGATAAAATGAGCCTTCATGGCTTTTACATTTCCAACACTTATTTGACATATTCTGGTTCATATTTGCAATTTTTTTCGGAGTCATGTACCACCTATACATCATTTTATAACAATTCTCTCTAACATTGGTACAAGGCGATATCTTAATAGAATTTTTCCACAAATACTCCCAGGTTTCAATAGACACTTCCGTATTCATATTTATCACCCATTTTATCATTTGCCCTTTTACAGTCTCATCTTCAGTATACCATTTTAGTAACACTTTATACATTTTAGAGATATTTTTTCCCCCTCCACTCTCCCAAATCATTTCAATCTCATTTTTTTCCTCTCTAAAACCATAGTTTCTTTTATCTGATCTAAAAAGATCAAAAATCTGCATATATTTCAACCATTCATATTCATATTCAATTTCATTCTGCTTTTTCATTACCCATTCTGTTCCCACTTTTTTAATTAGATCTTTATATGGCAACCAATCTTTATCTCTATGTCTTGAGTAAGATGTTAACACTTCCACTGGTACAATCCACAATGGTCTTACATCACAAAAGTATTTTTTATACCTCATCCATACCACAAATAATGCTTTTCTTACCACATGAAGCTTAAAAAAGCTATCCATTTTTGTTTTGTCATACCATAAATATGCATGCCAACCAAATCTACAATCATGGCCTTCTAACCCCAGTAACTTATCATTTTCTAATTTCACCCACTGTTCCATCCAGGTTAGACAGACCGCTTCATAATATAGTCTAAGATTTGGTAATTGTAACCCACCTCTATCTTTGGCATCACAAAGAATCTTCATCTTGATTCGCGGTTTCTTGCCTGCCCAAACAAACTTTGATAGTTCTTGTTGCCACTTAAGTAGCAAATCTGTCTTACTAAGTATTGGTATTGTTTGGAACAGGAACATCAAACGTGGTAGGACATTCATTTTTATGACTGATATTCTTCCCATCAGTGACAAATTCATTTTGTCCCATTTCTTAAAGTCTTGAGTTAACTTAGTCCATAGTTTTTCATAATTGTTCTTATATAAGTCTATATTTCTTGCAGTTAACTCAATACCAAGATATTTAGTCTTTTTTACTACTTCACATTGTACCAGGTCTTGCAGTTCCATTTGTTTTTGTTTCGTCATATTTTTACAAATAAGCTTCGTCTTATTCTTATTCACATAAAATCCGGCCAATTCTCCAAAGTCCTTTATTTTTTGGAATAGTAACGGTAATTTGTCTGTCGGGTTTTGCACAATGAACATTACATCGTCAGCAAATGCTCGATATTTGTATTTAAGTCCTTTGTGTGTCAATCCCGTTATCTCTTGATCTTGCTGTATTTTTTGTAGAAGTATCTCCAACACCCAGATAAATAATAACGGTGATAGGGGACAACCCTGTCTGGTGCCTTTCTGTACCTTGAAGCTATCTGTCAGTTCTTTGTTTACATTCAGTTTAGCTCTTTGTTCAGAATAGATAGCTTCAATGCAATTTCTGAAGTGTTGTCCCACTTCTATTTTTTCCATCATTTGCAGCATAAACTTCCAGTTAAGATTGTCAAATGCCTTTTCGGCATCGATAAATAAAAAAGCTACTTCTTGTTCAGGGTGTTTCTCATAATATTCAATTGCGTCCATTACTATTCTTACATTGTCTCTGATCTGTCTCTTTGGTAAAAAACCAGCTTGGTCTTCTGAAATCACTGTTTGTAAATAGTTTTTCACCCTCTCTGCAATAATTTTTGCAAAAATCTTGTAATCATTATTCAAAAGAGAAATTGGCCTATAGTTTTTCACATTCGTTGGTTCTTGTCCTTCCTTTGGTATTAATGAAATAATTGCTTCTTTCCAAGAGTCTGGCACCTTCTTACTCTCACGTATATCGTTGGATAAAGCTTCCATGACCGGAACAATTTCTTCTTTCATTTTTTTATAAAACTTTGCGGTAAATCCGTCCGGTCCTGGCGCCTTCCCCAACTTCGCTTCTTCAATTGCCTTCCTCACTTCTTCTTTTTGAATTTGGCCATTCAGTAATTCCTGAAATTCGTTGCT
Source organism: Gekko japonicus (assembly GCF_001447785.1). Classification (NCBI taxonomy): domain Eukaryota; kingdom Metazoa; phylum Chordata; class Lepidosauria; order Squamata; family Gekkonidae; genus Gekko; species Gekko japonicus. The sequence continues at coordinate 1,002,731 of NW_015168045.1, forward strand.
TATTTTAAGTAACGGAACCTTGTCCAAATATTTTTTAATCTTCTCAAGATCTGTTCTATTTGCTTGGAATAATTTAGCATAATACTTGAAGAAACTTCTCTTTATGCCAGTAGGGTCAACGAATTCTTTTCCTTCTTCTATTATTTTGGTTATCATTCTTCTTTCTTTTCTAGCCTTAAGTTGCCACGCTAAAAATTTCCCCGGTTTATTTGCCCCTTCAAAAGATTTTTGCTGTAGCCTCTTTAAATTCCAATAGAGCTCCTGGTTTAAAGTTTCATTCAGTTGTTCTTTCAACAACTGTAATTCTCGAATAATCTTCTTTTTCCCTGGTTTCTTCTTTAATTCTTTTTCTTTTTGTGATATTTTTTCCAACACTACTGTTTGTTTTTGATAGTTCTCGGATAATCTTCTTTTTCCCCGGTTTCTTCTTTAATTCTTTTTCTTTTTGGGATATTTTTTCCAACACTTCTGCTTGTTTTTGAAATTTTTCCTTCTTTTGCTTCGCATTTTGAGAGATGAGAATCCCTCTCATCACTGCTTTATATGCATCCCACACCACCTGAATTGGGGTCTCTTTGTTCAGATTTTGTTGGAAAAATTGCTTTGTTTCTTCCTTTAGCATTTCAGTTACATCTTTTTTATCCAACAAATCTTCATTAATTCTCCAAAGAAAGGATTTGTTCCTTTCTATAAAAATCCACAAAACAGGATTGTGGTCAGAGTTGCATCTTGGCAAAATTTCAATTTTGTGTGTTTTCATTGACAATTCTTCTGACATCCAAATCATATCAATTCTGGAAAAAGAGCAATGTCTATTGGAATAAAAAGTAAAATCCTTCTGCGTCGGGTTCCATTTCCTCCATACATCCTCTAATTTTTCCTGCTTGACTATTTCAAAAAAGTTATTTGGCAATTTTCCACTAATTTCGTTGCCTTTTTGTGATCGTCTATCCAAATAGTCCACAGTTCCATTAAAATCTCCGGCCATAATGACTTGTTCATAAGTTTGTCCTTGTAAAAGTTCAGTTAAGTCCTTGAAGAATTTTTCTTTTGCTCCATTGGGTGCGTATAGATTGATCACCAATGTCTTTTTGACAGTGGTTCTGTTGGGCTTACAACAGTGTCCTTTGTTTAGTTGTCTTGTCTTGGATCCTCTGGTTTGACATTGGTTCTGATAGGCTGGCCACATTTGCTCTGCATTATACTTTACTTCTGTGGTTTGACGTTGGTTCCGCTGGGCATGCAAGTATCCCTTGCTTCAGTTGGTTTGTCTTGGATTCTCTGATTTGACACTGATCATTCTGTTGGGATTCTCTGGTTTGATGTTGGTTCTGTTGGGCTTCTTGGTTCTGTTTGTATTTTGAGGCTTTTGTCCATCAGTTGCTCTTTGGCTATTAGCTTGTTTGCCCTGGAAAATTCATGGATTTCCCCCCATAGGTAACAACACAGACAAGCAGAATGGCTGGAGGCATTTTGTTCTGGGGCCCATAGAACTGGATCCCATGATCCAATTCACTTGAAATTTGAGGGGCGTTAGTGGACAAGCACAAGTAGATTCCCTGCAGTTTAAGTGTCATTTGATTTTAAAACAGCCAATCCAGCAATGGAAAACATCCCTCCATAGGGAATAATGGACCCAAAAAAATTCTGGGAGAAAAACCAACCCAAATATATATATTTTAAATGAATTAGTTCAGTTTCTGACTCGCCCTCCCCTGCTAGTGCAGGCCTCAGGGTGAGTAACAACGTATTACAATATAATCATAAATTAATTAAAACAATTTTAAACTTTTCAGCTTTAGATTACCATACATATATAAAAGACCAAGGTATTGGCACTTCATAGTTCTCCCACTGGCTGTGCTGTGCACTCCATCAGCCATTGCCCCATCAACCACCACTCAAGAGTACTCATGTACCATTGGCTGGGTGCTGGGTCCGCTCCTCTCCCCCACCCACTGCCAGCCTGGTCCCTGACAGAATAAACTGCCAAAATTGATGTCTCTCCTGAAGAAGATGTTTTTCCTGCTTGGCTCCTCCATGGCTGGCTACTGAGGTGGGCCACCGGCTGTCAAACCATTATCTTCTCCTCCTGCTGTGGGGCTAACTTTTCCCTCACTGGCTGTTGCTAGGCAGCCAAGCTTTGTTCTGTCAATAAAAATACAAAAGCAGGAGGCCCTTTCCAGGCCTACTTTGACCTCTATAGGAACCTCATTGGGTCCAGTCCTGATTGGGGTTGCCAGCTCCATGTTGGGAAATTCCTGGATATTATGTGGTGGAGTCTACAGAAGGCAGAGTTTGGAGAGGGGAGAGGCCTCAGCGGAATAGAATGCCATAGAATCCACCCTCCAAAGCAGTTGTTTTCTCCTGAGGAACCATTGCTGCTAATCTCCAAGTAAGGACTCAAGACCACTCAGTTGGCTGACTGGTGCTAGTGTTAAAGGCAATTTGTCAAGAGTCGGGAGTTGGCACCCCAAACCCAAATCTCGCTGACTCAGCCATAAGACCTCTGTCTTCACTGGATTCAGACCAACTCTGCAAAAGCTGTTGTTCTACCCTTGGTCTCCCATTTCCTCCAGTTGTACTGCTCAATTTCCCATTATTTGCTGCACGGCCACATTTTGACCTGTATCTTCCCCCGATTTCCCCCATGTCTTCTTGATCCTTATTTTTTAGGATCAAGAAGACGCGGGGGAAGTCAGGGGGAGATGTGGGTAAAAATGCAGCTGTGCAGCAAATAGTGGGAAACTGAGCAGTACAACTGGGGGAAACAGCAGACCGAGGCGGAATAACTGCTTTTGCAGAATCAGTTTTCATTTCAGCTGGCTTTGCTTCAACCATCCCACCACAGCCTCCAATTCCTCTGCCAGATTTTCCAGGGCAGAATCCAACCAGCCTGCCATCAACAGAATCCAACCAGCCTGCCATCAACAGATATAGTGTACTGGTGACATCCCAGTTCAAATCGTAACACCAACTTGGTTGGAGGATGAATATAAGATGTTAAATAACATTTGGGAGAGAATAGCCCCTTGGGTGACTCCACATACCAAAGGGTATCATGGCGAACTAGCATCACCCTCTGTCCCCAATCTTGGAGGAAAGAGACAAATACTCTGTAATACCAATATGGAACTCCTTCCCAAAATCCAAATAATAACAATTTTTAAAGTGCACATCCCTCCCCCCTCCTTATTTCAGCCGACCAATTCGTGAAGGTATTACTTCGTGTGGGTTCAATGACTCCAAGAATCAAGCTCCCACAGTTAGAAGGGATTGCTGGAGAGAGGGGAAAGCAGGGAAAGCAGGGAAGTTGCATAATTTGTGCATAAACTGATCACTGGATTGAACCCTTTTAAATATTTCTGGCAGTTTCAAAAAGAGGTTTGTGCACTGTATTGGTTGGTCTTCCCTGCTCAACATATTAGGAAGTGCTGTAATTCAGCCTTTTAGCAAAAGTAATTTCACTTTTCATGTCCAATTCAGTTTGGCCCTTGGTAGCAGCCCGTTCAGTTCAAGATTTCTTCCTAATATACCTTGGTGGCCACAATAAAGTTACCAGAAGCTTCTGTGCAGTCACCTCTTCATGATACTACTTAACAGGCTGTAAATGTGATTGATTTTTAAGATCCCTGCTCTGTCCTTACTTTAAGTGGGTCCATGTTAGTGCACAGCCATCTGACAGCTATGTAGAATTATGGCACTATATCCAGTATGTGATTCCTGATTTGAAAGCTCAAGGATACATCCAACTGATAACAAAATGCCAAAGAATCAGCAGCAGTGAGTGAAAAAGTCACAATACTGAGTTATGAACAGCCATTTAACAAAATATTAAGGAATGGTCCTCTCCCCAACACTGGTATTTCAAAGGCTACAAATAAACCAGGGGAACATTCAGCTCAGATCTAAGATATATTATATGGCTAAAACTGGACAACTCAGAGGCATTCCCAAAATGACATGAGTACCTGGGGATAGACACTTTACAAATTGTCTATTACTGGCATCAGACTATTCAGCCTCCTTTGCACTGATTCTAAATGGACAAACATTGACAGATCAATGTTGTGAATGCACTATCAATTACAATTTACCTGTTGTGAAATTTCAGCAAAATTATATGCCTCTTCAAAAGAGTTTGGGTGCACAAAGAAATATTTTTGTTGAAAGACCTCCAAAAAGGAAACATTTGTCAGAAATAGATTTTGATCAAAGTTATTCTTTAGCTCAGATTGTTTTCCCATATGACAAGCCATGACGCCTATATTGTGACTGATCCCTAGAGAGTCACTGGTTTGCTATTCTGTACCTGGCTGCCTGTACAAAATACCATGAGAAGCACACTGATATTCACAGTTCTATTACTCTGTTTCATAAGATTGCTTGTGGGAGATGAGTAGTCCCGACCCCAACTGCACCAGTCAGATGAATTAAATTGATGCAAATCCGGGCTCCATTACACAATTCTTTGTGATAGAACAAAGAAACATAACTAAAGTAAGAAACACTTTTATTTTTGGATTTGGAGATCTATTATGATGAAAAAGACTGAATGCATACAGATTAAATTATTATTCAAAGAGATATTCCAAAATCAAAATGGATCACAAATCATTTATCAATATATTCCTTCCCAGGCTACAAATCAAAGACTAGGCTGGCTAGCATTTTTTTCCTACTGGATCTGAGACTGTTCTAGTGGGCTAGTTTCCCAGATCACATTTTGCATTTTTTATTTGTAAGACAGAGAGATTCATACCAATATCCAAAATGCAATTTTAGAAGACCTCCACAATAGGCTCACATTTAAAAAAAAAAATAGCTACTGTTTTGGATTTAGACTTCAATGTAGTTAGAATTTTTTAAAGCAAAGTGTTTACTGTTTGGTATTTATAGGCCCCGTTCACACGAGGGAATTTGGCCCAGAAGCAGGACGGTTTGGGGGCGGTTCAAACTGCCGCGATCACACCACAACATCTGGAAAGCGTGGTGCTTCCGTCCCCAAACCGGCCCATCCATGGGATAAGGCGCATCAAGTTGGAACCACCTACCGAGGTGGTTCATCGCCTTGGTGCGCCTCAACCCGGGAGTCTGGGCTCCTAGCCAAACTCCTGGGCTCCTAGCCAAACTGCGCATGCTCTGACATGCGCAGTTCGGCCGGCCGGCCGTCAGCTCTGTGTTTTCTCCCCGGCGTCTGATCGTGCCGGGGAGAAAACGCGGCACGGCCAGGGGATCCATGGGATCCCGCCGCGCCGTGTCAACTTTGACGCGGCTTTGAACAGCCACGGTTTGTGCCGCTTTTCCCCCTGCGTGTGGCAGGGGCCATACTCTGCTTGGTTTTGGTATTTTTGATGTAGTATTAATTTTTTTAAAAAAATAGCTACTGTAAATCTGTATGTTGGCTGCAAGAAATTTACAGTTATGACACAAGTATTCAGTACTATGACAGTGGTCTCACAAAATTAATTTATTTCAGTCTCTACTACCTTGAGGCATCATAGTTTTATTTGTGAAAATGGGCAGGTGACAAAACTTGCCATATGCATGCTGAACCAACCAGGCTGGGACTAACTTCAATCTTTAAAAACTCTTTTAAACCATTGCAGAGCCAAAAGTACCAATCTTGCAACAATAATTTTTGTAAATGTCATTTTTGCATTTACTACAGATTATATTTTTTTCCTCTTGTCTCTTTTAAACACAGCATTGCATTAGCATGTTCAACAAAGCAGAAAGCATAAGGCTTGACCCTCATTTCATCCTAGCTGGAGATAATTACTTGATACCACTGCAAAGCGCAAAAGGCATTCTTGAATTTCATTTGACTTGTTATTAGATAGATTTTGGTTCAACTCCCCCCCCCAATACTTTGTTTTCAAAAAACAAAACAAAAACACACATACATAGGCTGGCACGGAAAAAAAGGCCATGGCCTTTCATTACTTATTCAGGCAGAACTCAATTACTTCAGGGTCAAAGCCCTAATGTTGCACTGTGAATGTTTTGTACAGACTGTTTCTGGATAGGAAAAAAACTGATTATTTTTTAGACTGAAAAACATTACATCTTACATAGCTATGCAATACATTATGTGCTTCATGTGATACAGTGGATCTAATGTTGGTCCATCAGTCAAGTAGAAACAGTCATTGCTCTTCGTTTGAATACACGTGCTGTCAACAGACATGCTTGTCTAGTACTAGAAGGGTATAGTGGAGATCAGTCACATATCAGCAGACAACTACTTAATTTTTGTGCAGCACAGGCTAAAAGCCTGACAATGAATATACACATACTCGAATAAACTATTCCTGTCCAGTCCCTATGCTACTGATACCTAAAGTAAATTAACTGGAATTATGTTTTAAGACTCTTCTACTGTAATTTATAAATCATATTAAACTGCAATACTTGAACTCAAGTTCATAAAGGTCAAACCATCATAAGTGCAATACTAGTTCAAACTAGAAGTGCCAGATCTTTCACTGATGGAAAATCTGTTTCCCAAGCCAGTAGGAAAAGAATGCTGCTTTCACCCCCTCCCTTTAAATAACTATTGAGGAAAACTAGCCAGAAGAGGGTGGTGAGTGAATGGATGGAACAGCAACTGTACATATTCCTAATGCTTCAAAATTTTTGAAGAGACAGCACCATATCTGGAGATGATTCAGCAAAACCTAGTGAAGTGGTTTGCAGCATATAACCCTGTAACCTCCTCCTTTAATTTCCCTTCCTGCAAAGATTTGTTCTAAGGCATCATAGATATTTAATGCCAAAAGCTGGGTGATCCAGATTTGTCAATAGCAGACTGTTTTGTGGCATGTGTAACCTAGAGGAAAGACCAGATGCTTTTAAGCCTTCCAATGCAAAAATTAAAAGAGGGCTGTTTAAAGCAAAGAAACCCCTAACTGTACATGTAAATTTAACTTTGTCTTCTCTTAATGAAGCAGTATTGCCCTCATATACCATATCAGTCTGGCAAGTCCACCCTTGATGAGCTGCAACGTTTCGGCCTGCCTCAGAAACTGATTTTATCTGCACGATCACAAGGTCAACATCTGCCTCCCGTCCCCAGCCGTTTTCCGGCTCAAAACTGCTTGAACCCAGAGTATTTTGATACCAGGTCCCCAAGTGGTGTTTTCCTGATTCTCTGGTTCCAGCTGCATTCCCCCCCTGTGTGATCACTCCTTCGGTGTCGAGCCACTTCCGGTTTAAACCCCCTCCCCTCTTGAAAGCTGCCCGAGGCTTCCAATTTTCGCCTGGCATTTTAAAAAAAGTGTTGGCGGTGTGCGCATAGGCAGAGGTCCGCCACAGGTTTATTAAAAATAATGTTTAAATGGTGCCTAGTTTTAGCCTTTAGACGAGTTCGGGATCTCAGGGAGGCCATTTTTTGCTGTAAACGTTTAAAGGGAAGTGTTACAGCAGTCGGGTTGAAGAGGAAATCACTGTTCTACAGATGGCTGCCTGTGCACATGCCCAAACACACAGAGAGAAAAACAACACCAACGCGTGTGCACGGCGGGGAGTGATCTGGCTGCGGAGCGATCTGGAGGAAGGAGGTGAGTGTGATCACAATTCTCCAGGTAAAAAAAAAAAACGCATGGAGCTGGAGCAGTTTAACCTGCTCCCAGCACGCCATCTGACCGTACCCTATGTCTACCTGGAAACTAGGGCTGCCAGCCTCCAGGTGGGGACTGGGGATCTCCCGCTTTTACAACTGATCTCCAGCTGACAGAGAGCAGCTCCCCTGGAGAACATGGCTGCTTTGAAGGGTGGACTCTATGGCATTGTACCATGCTGAGGCCCCAAACTCCACCCTCTCCTGGCTCCACCCCCAAAGTCTCCAGGTATTTTCCAACCCATACATGGCAACCCTACTGGAAACTCACATTCTACTTGGTAAGTCTCTTAAGAATGACCAACAGTATTTTATTTATCTGGGAAGAAACTGGAGACAGCCTAAGAAATCTAAGGCAGCAGGCTGGGGCAAGGGAATGCATGCTTGCAAGTGCTATAGCCTGCTTTCTGCCACATCTATTTGGGAGCAAGTGCTGCAGATTGTGATACCGTAGCAAAAGTCCTGATGGTTCTAATATATTTTTAATTCTCATAGACTTTTCGTATATGTAGATTGCACAAGCACAGGAGTTTTAGGAGTTTTAGTTCAATGGGAAGAAATAATCTGGTAGGGACACAGCTGAACAGGTAATCAGAATGTCACACCTATGCATATTACACTTTTTTCAAGCACCAAAAACATCCACGCAACCATTAGCAAAATCTGTTTTGTTTGCAAGAGTTTATAATTGCTAAAACACAATCCTATGAGCCTTTTCTGTTCCAGACTGCATTTCAGTGATGTCCCATGCAATCCTCTGAGATCGATGGGGCTTACTCCCTAGTCAGTGTGTTTAGGATTGCAGCTACTGATTTCATTAGTAATTCTACTTTTTGAATTCTACTATTCATCTCGAATTTTAAAAGGGTATGACAACACAACAATCTACTTCTTAATGAAGAATCCAGTCAAATTCACTTGGAAATCATTTTTATTACAAAATGTAGGTTGGAGCTAAGTCCAGTCAACCCACTGTGCATATATACACAGCAAAACACCAGAGCTTCATAAATAAAAATGTTACCGTTGCCTTTAGATTTGTTTATTTTTGTAAAAGCATGCCACTTGTCAGCATGTTCTGTTTGCTTACTCCACAGTAGGAGGAAGTTCAATAATCAAAGCAGAAAAGCAGATGCTGACCATTTCTATGTTGATTTTGCTTGTCTAAGAGGCTTCCTCCTTGTCATGTTAGTTCTCAGTCCACTGGACTGCAAACATTAATTTTTAACTATCATCATAATACTAATTTTCTGAAACAAGAAAGGTCAACCATGTTGTGCCCAAGGCCTTGGATAGCAATAGCTAGACCTTAACTAGCCTTGAAATAATCTTTCTATTCTGCACCCTCATTCAATATATGAAAAACCCAGTTCTGAGATCAATAGAATTAGATCATTCAGTCTGAAGTTGCAATAATACTTCAAAAATGAATTATAATTATTTCTACACAGAATATACTAAATATATTTGCATACTTCAGTATGATGTATGGAACACAAAAAGCAGAATTTTATGTTGTGGTCTTTCCAATTCACTAGCTTCATGAATTCATCACCTGCCTTTTTGTATTTCACCTTGTAAAAGGAGAACTAATAAAGCCATAAATGTACAGGTCTCATTAGCAGCTTAGTCCAGTGGAAAATCTGGATTTCCTTTGAACTGTTCTGAAATGGTCCAAGTCAATCTACACTTACCATGGGAAGATAAAAGAATGGTGACATATTCTAGCATGATAAACAGCTCATTACTCATTGTTAGAATACTAAACCAGCAAGGTAATCAGGTGCACATATAATTTTAAGCACTGCAAGTATTTGCTTTAGGTAACCTGCTAGCTTCTATATCATTGGAGACTGGAGACTTTGCATGTAATTATAGCCCATTCTTTATGCTGGCAACTATTCAGTGCAACTGATGGTGCTGCTTGAACAGAATCCAAAAATGTCTAGTCAGTTCATTCACTGAAGCCAATAACGGCTGATAGTGAGAAAGCACATCCTGCTGGGAAATGAACACAATTATAGGTCAGTATTTCCAACATCTTGCCCTTCTCATCCATGTTGGGAGAAAGCTCAGTGGAATGCACAATAACCACGCTATCGAAAAAACAGCACACAGTTCGAATGCCACTGAAAGATGCTTCTGTGCAGTGTTCAAGGCTTGCCAGAAAAAAAGAAAGGCCTAACTTGTTCTTCTACATGCTAGTGACTTCATGCTTTCCAAAATGTAAACCAGAATTCACTGGCATTTACTTTTTAATAAATTTTTCATAGACATTAACCTAAATAAATGTAGCAATGCAAATTAAGGATGCTAAAAGTACTATAAATATAATAATCACATCAAGAGTATTCCCACATATGGAATGGGTTCATGCATGTTCTAATTCTAAGGTGCCTCATTAGAAATATCATCAAAGCCTCTCTTATTTTTTATTTATTATTTAGTTTATTATACTTTGATTTCTAACCTGCCCTTTCCTGCACAGCAAGGCTCAGGGTGGGGTACATAAGAATAAATAGTTAAAAGCTGTCAGTTAGGCCTCTGTCGGTCCTGGCTGCCATGGGAATGGGGGGAGGCTATGGAATGTTGAGTTTCATTCCT
>NW_015168045.1:1013462-1061737 GCF_001447785.1 Gekko japonicus
CTGGGCGGGGCCATGCCGTTTGAGGGGAAAACAAAGAGTTTTCCCCTCAAATGGAAGCCATTTGAGGGGAAAACTCTTTGTTTTCCCCTCAAACGGCATGGCCCCGCCCAGCGTGTGACGTCACTTCCGGTGACGTCCCGGCGGCGCGCGCGCACACGCACGTCCCCACAGAGCTCCCGGACCGGCAGGAAGGACCCCCGCCGGTACGTGAAACAAATTTGGCAACCCTATTGGGAACTGATTGCTGCAGGAGTTTGACAAAAGCATAACTTCACAATCTTAAAATAATCATTCCATCTACAACAGTGCTCAATAAAATCAGATCAAAGCATTGCAGGTGGTTACCGTTGAGGTAGGTGAGAAGGAACAGAACCACTTTATAAGCTCTTTATTGTCGCTATCTCTGCCCATGTGCCTGTTGGAACATCTCTGTCTTACAGACCCTGCGGAACTGTTTCATCTCACAGGGCCTGGGTCTCACTAGACAGAGAGTTCCACCAGGTAGGGGCACTGTGGGGGATAAGGGCTGGGGAACAAATAATGTCAAAATCCAAACAAGAGAGTGGTATGATAATTATCTTTATTAGGATCAGCTAAACATTGAAAAAGAAAATATTTAAGAATTCAAATTTCACAGAACTCTGCTGCAGACACATGGTTAAATAAAAAAGAAAGGGGGGTTGGTGGTGTGGCATAGCAAGATCAGATTCCTTTCCCCTCCCCCTCCTTGGAAGAAAACTGCGAATGCATACATAAATTAATGGTAAGTTATATTCTTTGCAAAGATCACAACATGATCTGTCTTTTATTTACAGCATGTGATTAAGGTACACTTGGTTCTCTCTCTTTGGTTCAAGATTTTGTATCCAAAACCCACATGCCACCCCTTTTTAGTCACATAGGGCAAATTTCATGGCTTCAGCCAAATAACCCTGGTTCCACTTGTCAACTTCCTCACAGCAGGGGTTACCATCAGAAGATGCTTAGTGACTAATCCCAGCTCCCAATTTTCGTTTCCAGAGACAACTGTGTTCTTTCCCACCCAGTGAAACCTTTTAAGATTCCCACAGCTCCCTTTCAACGCGGCTAAAGTGGTGGACACCCTCTGCCAAGAATGATCTTTGCTCTAGGGTTTATGCCTTGCTATAGAGCCCAGGATGTGTCTGGAATCACCTTGGCACATGGCCAGGCTCAGGCATAATCTCCTTTCTATTTTTAAGATATTTTTATTGGATTTTCTCAAAATAATAAATTAAAATACATCACCAGCTAATTGTACATACTTAATAAAGAAAGCTTTCAGCAGCATTGTTTCTCCTACTCAAAACTATACATCTTAAACCAAACCCCACAAGTTGTATTTTTCCAGTTATACAGTAGGCATCATCTCCTTTCTAGAAGGGTGGTTGGGAAGTTGAGTAGTCACCTTCCTCACCAAGCAGCTTGAATTGAACTTGGAAACAGACTGGCAGCCATTGTAGTTGTTTCAAAATGGCCAACATATGCTCCCAGCAAATTAGCCCCTGACAATATTTGGGCTGCCAACCAGTTGTGGTTTCCAAGTTGTCTTCAAGAGCAGCCCCACATACAGCATGTTGCAATAATCCAACTGTGAGGTTACAGAATCATGAATCAGCACGGCCAGATCACCTGAGACTAAGTTATGAGAGAGTTCATGAATCATATGCAGCTGATAGAAGGTGCTCCTGAACACCATGCCAACCTGCTTTTCAGACAGCAAAGCAGGGTTCATGAGCACCACAAGCGCTTAACCTGCTCTGAAAAAGCCGACATCACTCCATCTAGGACAAGTGGATTCAGTCGCCCTAGAATATCAGCCTTCCCAGCCAGCATTACCTCTGTCTTGTCTGGATTCAGTTTCAGTTTGTTCTGTCTTAGCCATTTGACCATGGCCTCAAAGCACAGCCGCAGAACCAATATGGACATACCTGGAGACTTGGGTAACAAAGTACAGAGCTGGGTGTCATCTGCATATTGAGGACACTCAATGCCAAAGCTACATCCTTAATACCAGCTCCATATTCAAGCTGGTGGATAGGAATGAAGTGGTCAACTGTGTCAAAGGCCACTGAGAGGTTCAATGATATCAACTGGGAAGACTGTCCCCTGTCCAACTTTAAATGAAGATCACCCACCAGTCAAACTAAAGCCAACTCAGTACCAAACCCAGGCCTGAAACCAGATTGTTTCTTCTGTTAACATTACTACTAGATACCATTTCTATAATTAAACCATAGAAAAAAGAGTAATATTAACACACTTTGGTCACACAAATAATTTCTGATTGATGATAAAATCCTATGCAGAATTACTCCAGTCTAAATCCATTTATTTCAGTGGGTTAGATTGTAGTGCCTCTGCAAAAAATTGCACAGTAAAACAGGCAATCATTAAACTATTCTTAGTATCAGAAGGAGATAATTTTATCTTGTAATGATATGAGTAACCATAACCTAATTTGCTGTTTATATTGGGAGGGATCATTTTAACTGGAAGTGGAAAAGAGATGCTAGATTAGCTCTCTTTACTGAAGCTATGCCCCACAGCTTTTTGTCCACCAGGTTTCCACTCTTCCCAATATCAAGTTGTTGGAAGAAGGAGAAGGCAGTGACAATGTATGTTCATGGACACTGTTGCATTTACAGATGTTCAACCAAGAACTTCGAACTGTAGCAAACAAAATATATTACAGTTAAATATATTTTTGCATATTTAAAAACCTTATTTCACATAAATCGTCCTTCCAAAATTGCAATCTGTTTGAAAAACTGTGTGTAATCCATAGTAGATGGTTCTTGCAGAAACCTTGCTTGGTGGATTGCACCAATAAGGAAATTGCTCAAAAAGAGCTATTGCCCATTCTCTAACAGATTATTTACTGGCTCCAATGAAAAACTGAGAAAATACAGGCTGCTCATTTATCTTGTTAATGGGTACCACAATATTTACTGTGTTCCTGCCTTTTCTGTTTCTTCTGCATCATTTTAAAAACACATATTCCTAACAGAATTAATTATATGCACTCAAAATAAGAACTACACAGCTCATCAAAATTCTGTATTAAATTACAAATTAGTCACAAAGAATATCAGCATTTTGGACATGAAAGGAATGTTTAGTGATAAAACAGAAGGCAATCTGTACATCCAAAGAGCCTGTTGAATGTTCAGCTCACATGGTCACTACTTGCAAGGAGAGCATAAGCCAAACCAGTGAGCAATGTAGTATCCCAGTAAAGGAACCACCTACATAATATTTAAGGAAGCGCTAAAATAAGTCAGGAACAAGAGTGAACAAAATACAAATAATAATTCCCATAATTACTTGCACATTTAAGCTGTTAGCTACCCAATCTAGATTACTGCCCTGGACCTTAACAGTTGGTTCTGACAGGTTTGCCAACTCCAGAAATTCCTGAATATTTGGGAGTAGAGCCTGGGGAGGGCAGAAGTTTGGGGAGAGGAGGGACCTCAGTGGAGTATAATGCCATAGAGTTCACCCTTCAAAGCAGCCATTTTCTCCAGGGGAACTCATCTTTGTAGCCTAGAGATAACTTGTAATTCTGGGAGATCTCCAGGCCCCACCGGGAGTGTGAAGCAACCCAAGCTGCAGTGCTAGGAGACCACAAATAAATATACACTGCAAAAAAAAAAAATAAGCAGCCTTGAGAATCACAGGAGTACTCTGTCCATGAATATTAGCTGCATAATGTGGACCGGCTAACAGCATCCATACAAGAAGACTGTCCCCCTTTTTGGAAGACTTCATGCAAGGAAAAGCGGGTTTATAATTCTAGAAACTCCCGTTGGGGCTTGACTTTTAAAACACTGATGCAAAATTGTCTGGTAGTTAACAATCTGTATGTATTGAATGTTATTGCTTATTGAATGTAATAAATATGTATACCTGATTAGGATGAAATAATGATACACTATGCACTTTACTAAATGATGTCCATAAATAGAACACATTAGTTTGCTGAAAGGTTTTTGCAGTGTATATTTATTTGTTACTAGACCCACCTGGAGTGTGGGAATCCTACCTTATGCTGATGCAGGTTTGATAAATCAGATTCAACCCTGCAAGAAAATGAAGAATGGATGCTTTTTACATGCTATCACCTAGTCACACAGCAAACAGCAGAAATTTCAATGGAAGGGAATTATTCAGGTTAGCTTTGAAAAGAGTTGTCTGTATATGTATGCATCACTTCCCAATATGCCTTAGAAGAGCTGATGGTATTTAATGTTGTATGAAAAGCAAAAGGATGCTGTTCAACTATTTTCTGGCTTGCCTGCATCAGACAAAGTTTAAGATACAACAGAAGATTAAAAGACACACCCACATATATCAGCAAAACAGTAATGAGAGCAAGAAAAATTTATTATTGAATGGAAAGAGCTTGAGAAGGGATCAGATCTCACTCTCTACACAACAAGATGATCCTGGAGAATATAACCTTTATACACCTAACGCTCTTTCCCAGTTCCTGCTGTGTGTCTCCATAAGCCTTGATAACTGATTTACCTCCTGGTGTGTTTAGGCTCTGGATGGCCTTCACCAGTTACAAGACAGTCCTTTTTAAAAGCATTGTGCAGATCTAAGGCTGATAATCTGTCTGATTTGTATTTCTCACATTCTTCAGAAAAACCTATACATGTAATAATTCTGTTCATCCAGAAAGAATTAAATATCAAAAAAGGCATATTTCCTCGAACTGCCCACCCAACAGCTTGTATGAACTAGTCAGGGAATACAAAAGTATTTTCACGCACACAAAGCAGGTGACCTGACAAGTCATGAAATTGATTCAAATTGTATTAGATATACTAATATGCGAAGTACAAGAGTCACTAGGCTGAGCTGTGGAGATATAAATGGGAAGAATAATGGGCTTTGCCCTGGACTGTGACTGTAAATCACAAGGTGAAAACTAGGATATTTTGAGAACACATAGAAATAGTCACATAGTTTTTTGGGAAAAAATGTTTTACTATGCTTTTTATAAAATTTACCAGGCCCTATTAAGCCTCCTACTAACTCCAAAATTTGCAGTTGAGATCTTGCAGTCTATCAAATGCTGAAACCTAGTATAAATAATATATGTTTTAACAGCATTTGGGGCAGAACTAATATATTAACCTGAGCTACATTTTTAGGCTACCATTTTAGTCAGGATAGCAGTGTACATGTCTAAATGCACTGGAACACAGATCAATACCTATTTTCTCTCATATAAAGGTACAACTGCAAAAGCTTCATTAACAGTGACATAATTCTACAAGTGCTCCTACCCACTTTATAGTCTATGAAAAACTTCAATGGTTTCCAATGGATCAAATTAAATGCAACTATCAAGCAATGACAGAATAACTCTGGATGCGTTTTACTGGCAGTTTTTCCATGTAACCTACTGATCAGTTACTACCTTGAATAGTTAATAATTCTCATGTGTTTCCTGTTTTGATTAACTGCTTCACCAAATAAAGTAGCTACAAATGAGGATACAGTGCTGGTTACATGATATGAACCTCTTGGTGTAGTGGTTAGAGTGTCGGACAAGCATCTAGGAGATCCAGGTTCGAATGCCCACTCTGCCATGGAAACTTACTCAGTGACCCTGGGCTAGTAACACATTCTCAACCTAACCTACCTCATAGGGTTATTGTGAAGATAAAATAGAGAAGAGAACAATGTAAGTTACTTTATGATCCCTTTGGGGAGAAAGCAAGTATATAAATAGGATGAATGAATGAATAAAATAATGTACCTAATATTCATGTGGCCTCCTTCCCCTTGTTCTTTTGTCCTGCCTCTTCTTAAATAGAGACCAGCATATTAGAGAGGCAAATTCTATGTCACCTTGAGACACTCAAACCAATACTTCCCAAAAGTACAGGGCACTACTTCTTTTGATAAAAAATCTGGGAGCTACTTTTCACATAACCCTGACCTCTCAAAGGCCCTGTGATGGGCAAAAGTCTCATGCAAGCATGCTCTAACAAGAGAAAAGGTACATGAAATTACTGATCAAAATTCACCAAAGTAGAAACTCTTATTCTAAGCAAGTAATTCTTGTGATAAAATATTTTCTGTTTAAGACTTCAGTCTGTTACTTTCCAATATCTCTATATACCACAGACTGTATCTCTCAGCTACCAATTAAAATAATTATAAACATACAGTAAATAAGTTCCACCAAAAATCCAGGAATAGCAAAATTGGAAGATAATAAGAAAAGTGAATAAAAATAGCAGCCCGGCCAAATGCCTTCTGAAATTATAATAGTTTCATACTGCACAAGATAAGCAGGGTCCTACAAAGAATCCCTGGCAGAGGAGACATCTCATCCTTCTATATCTGCTGGACTTCTGGCGGATGCTCCTTTGTTGCTGCAACCCCTCCCCCACTGCCTGTAAGGTTGCCAGGTCCAAATGACAAACTGGCATTGAACTTACCAGGACACTCCAGGAAAGGGGAGGGAAGAAGTATGCTGTGCCTACGTCACCTCCGGATGATGTAGGCACATAGGGGATGTTGGGGGGCAAGGCTCTGCTTTTCGGTCAGCTAACTGGTTTGAAGCTAATTCTATTATAGAGTTTTGCCCCCAAACCAGAGTGTCACCCCCTGATGTCACTATTGTGCCTACATCACTTCTGGGTGATGTAGCATGTTGCATTTGGGGTGGTAATTCTCCCCTGCTGGCCAGCTGGCCAACAACGGGGGGAGCACAAGAAACTGGGGAATCCCATGCGTGCCAGGGGGACGTGGCAACCCTAACTGCCCGCTTGGCTCAGCATGCACAAACAGCACCTCTCTCAGCCTTCCTACCATTTTAATCCACCTCAATCTGTTTGCTCACACTGCAACCCCTGATCACATGCCTCACCCACTGGCACCAGCACTTCTCTCAGTTTCCTCACCACTTGTCTGCCCAACTTTTTTGTTCAGTTGCCTTGATCGCAGTGGCAAAAGTGTCTTTCTTGGCTCCCCCAACACCACCCTACTTCTTCATCCACTCTCACACCCAGCCAGTAAAACAATTCATAAACACAGCATGCAAAGACTTCAAAAGCTATAAAAAAGCTATAAAACTTTATCTTCTTTCAAATATCTTACAAAATAATACTAAATGATAATAATGTTGTCATACAACAAAAGAAGACAAGCAGGACCCATGAGGAACTCATGGGGGAAAGGAAGTCCCATCTCTCCTCTGCCTTCCCTGTACATGGCCCTGTTCTGTGGATTTCTTGATCCACATTTTCAAGCCATGTTCAGTGTGGAGAAATGAATTTTATGAGCTGGACACAACCCCATCCATTTAGTTTTACCTCATCCACCTTGTGATGCATGATAGGTGCTTACCTTTATGGAGAAAAAAAATAGAAGATAAACTGACCTATTACAGCCTCACAGAACAATGTATACGTTCCTTGGGATATTTACAGGCCAAATCAGTTATAAGGCAAAGAGTCTTAGATATGGCACTGCAGATAGTAAGCTAACTTTGGGAACATAGGTAAAAACCCTAGATAACACCAAACACAGAAGAATTTTTACACTCCTAAGATACAATGCTTTGCCCTAAAACCACAAGAAGCGAATGTGTTTGTGAAAGGGGTGAAGAAACTTTGGAACATGTCTTCTTTGACTGTAGATTATATCAACATAACAGCGAGATATTTATAAATCCCATCATAAATTCACATCCAGGGTGTAGCAGGGGGACTCTCCTTTCAATTATGCTGGCAGATAAAAATCTGAATATTACTTGTATGGTGGCTAAATTTGGCTGGTTAGCCTATTGTATCAGAAGAGAGTGGAGGGACCATAAATAACCGGTTAAATTTAATATTTACTTGATTTTTATTGGAATTTGTAAATATTTTAATATTGATAATTTATATTGTCATACAAGTGGAGCTGCGGTGGCTCAAGTGGTTAAGACGCTGAACTGCAGGCTGTGGAAGGTCAGTAGTTCAGTGGTTCAAGACCCGGGTGCCGCAAGACAGGGTGAGCTCCCGTCTCTAGTTCCAGCTCCTGCCAACCTAGCAGTTCGAAAGCAAGAAATTGCAAGTAGATAAATAGGGACCACTTCGGTGGGAAGGTAACAGCGTTCCGTGTGCCTCGGTGTTTAGTCATGCCGGCCACATGACCACGGAAACGTCTTCGGACAGCGCTGGCTCTTCGGCTTTGAAACGGAGATGAGCACCGCAACCCTAGAGTCGGATTCGACTGGCTTTCGAGCAAGGGAACCTTTACCTTTACCTTTACCTTACAAGCCATATTATTTTATCATTGCCGTATTGGATCTATCATGGTCTTTGACCGCAATGAACTCTTATCATTTAGTTTTAAAAGTTCTTCCCTCTCCTAACAGAAGTCATGTGGAAAGGGGGAAGTTAATTGCTTTCAAGTATCACTCAAATTCCAACTATCAAAGTTCTGGAAATGCTAATGGCCATCTTGGCCAGAGACAATGGAATGGTAGGCTTATACTTTGGCTGGAATCTAATGGCTAGAAGTGGCACAGACTTGAGGGTGCAGGGGCCAGACCAGTTGTTCCCAAACTTTTTTTGTGTCTTTGGCCACAAACTTTTTTTTCCCTTTGGTTCCATAAATTCATCCCCAGTGCCTTCTATCCTACCCTATATAAAAGCATTATTCAGAATAATGGTTGGCACGGCCCACTAAAGAAGAGGGTAACATTATATTCAAAACAGTAACAATTAATTGCACATTTATTCAAAATCCAATTAAAACTTTAATTTGTTTAACAAAATCAGTTAGCTTGATCCAGTGATACCAGCTGACTTCTAGGAAGCTGTACCTTCTAAGCCTTAGAATAAGATCAGCTCGGGCATATATAGAATGAGGGACAGGGGACTTGCGTATTTACACCTTTCCTTTGTATTCCTTACCCCATTGCTGTGCAGATTATTTCATTATCATCATCATCATCATCATCATTATCATCATCATCATCATTATATAGCCTTTATTCTTTGTAAACCAAGCAAGTACAGTAATAAACCATTATAGCTGCAACAGTAACTACAAAGCCATATCCCACTAAAGATATACAAAAACATATCAAAGTTAATAACATCTAAGAATATTAGTAAAAACATATACCAGCAAAGAGGTATCCGGCAGTTTCCCTTCAGAGACCATATAGTTTAGGTACAGCCACCACATATCCACAAAACCTGAATGGTCCTCCCCAGAGTTTATACAACTGTTAGCATGATAAGCTATCTTCTCCACAACATAAATATTCCATAGTTTATCAAACCACAATTGAATTCCATCGAGAGGCTATAGCCATTCTAGCTGCCACTAACAAGAACTCAATATTTTAAATTATGGTAGTTTTTGCCGTATAACATTAACCACTGTTCAAACTATATTTATAGTTAGTTGCTAAATTATTATTTCCTGAGAAGTGTGCAAGTGTGGTAAGCCAGCCCCATGATAACAGTTGGTAGGGTTGCCACTGCCAGCTCCCTTTGTCTTGCCAGTGGGGGGACGTGGGAAGATCAAACAGCAGGCGGAGTTGGGGCCCCCATCCAAGTGGGCTAGAGGAGAGGGGGAGAGCCCCCACCAGGGCAGGATGGGTAAGCGCTTGGCAAAAACCAAAACCTGTACCTAAAGCATTCAACATACAATTGAAAAATGGGGTGGGGGACAATGTTCCCTCTAAGCTGTGGAGGCTTGTGAGCAAAAATTCTACTTTGTGAGCTACTGGCATTAAAGTTGTGAGCAAGTGATTTGGCTACTGCATAAATGAGTTTGCTCTGGGGCCATCCTTCCTGAGCTGAGACAAAAATGTGTGAGCCAGAGGCTAAAAAACCATGAGCTAGCTCACACTAACTCAGCTTAGAGGGAACACTGGTGGGGGAAGCAGCCCTGACAGGCACGATGACATCACTTCCATGTGATGTTAGTGTATGGGGGTGGGGTTTCCCCCACTAGCCAGCTGGCCAGCAGTGGGTAGAAGCACCAAAATCCGGGGGATTCCCTGCCCGGACCTGGGAATAGCAACCCTACCAGCTGGTGAATAGTGGGCACTAGGCAGAGCGTTAAAATGGCATGGGGGGAGAAGCTGGGATTACTGGCCCTCTTGCCAGGTAATTCCTAAAACATATGGCTGGGGGCAGCATACTGAAAGAGAAGTTAAGAGACAGAAACCCCTCTGAGGTTCAGCTAGACCAGGAGAGTGGCATGGCACCAGGCAGAGACTGGGGTATTTGCTGAGCACTTGGATGTCAGAGAGATCCAAATAGAGTGGCATTCATGGGTCAGCAGGGCTGTTCCATCACATTCAGAATTAGATATAATGATAGGAAATAAAGGGAAGGAAGCTGGTGAGCCTCCTGGACCAGCATATTCAAAAGTCTGGGCACAATACCTGAAAAAAACCATGTCCTGCCTATTCTCACCTTTGTCAATGTGGTCCCAAACTACAGAATGCAATGAAGATCACAGATATGAAAATTTAGCCATTTAGATAGCCTCTTTGTAAGCCATTTTGGGCTTTAAGTGCCATCATCGTCCATTTGAACCACAATGCAAAATAGAACCTTCAGCTCCTATCCTGCCATGGCCAATGGTATCAAAAGCTACCATTCCAGTTGTTACTGCTGTCCCCTGACTGCCCAGGGCATTCAGGATGGTTTGTGTTTCATAGTGGGATTGTAATCCTGACACAAATCCATTTCATCTATAAATACTCGGGAGCCAAGTTGCCTCCATATTCTTGAGTACTAGAGTGCAGGGACGATTTCTTTAATAACAGTCCCACAATTGCCTCCTACAGTGTCATGAGAATAGATCACTCTCAGAACCATTGATTACTTGCACCACTCACTGAGCCACCCACTGAGCCAATCTTCTTTAGGCCAATTTAGCTAGTATGGACAAAGCTCAAGTGCGCAAGTGACAGAATTCATTTCTCCAAAGATGCCATTTATATCCTGAAGCTGTAGAAGCTGCAAGTGAAAGTCTCAAGTACATCCCACACCACAACTGAAATTAAAGTGGAATACAAGTTGGGTTTGGTGCTGAAGCCACAGCTGTTGTTCCAAAGCAACCAGAAATATGCAGCAGCATGCTATGAGTACTGCAGTCTGAACATCCCTTCTATTAGGAGAGATCAAAATACAGATTGAGAAATTCAGTGGTAAAGTATATCATTTGCATAACAGTGGAGCAGGGCTATACCTGCTCAGCTGGAATTTTTCCCCCAAAAAACTTAATGAAACTTTCACTCAATTACAAGTCTGTGTTAACATTTCATTACTGATGTTTGGTGTGTGTCGTATTTCGTTAAATACAGAACACTTCTTGAGCTATCCACAGAAAAAGGCTTTACAGTTCTCATACCCATCAATACCTTTGTAGCCTCAATACAATCTACAATGAAAAAACCTTATCCAAGAAACTTCCTGCTATTTATTAAGGATGATCACTATCCATGTAAAATGCATATCAAGCGATAAACCCAAGCACTTCACAACTCTAAATAAGCCCAACAAATAGACCTGTAATAATTTCTCATTGATTTTGATAAGATGCAGTGTACCATGTCTGATAAATTATATTTAAAAACTAATGCAACACATACACCATGACATGAATACAAATAGACAATTCTTCCCGGTTTTGTTTTTTAAAAGAGATTTTTAACTCTCCTTTTAAATGTTGTATTGATTTCCAAATCTATGTTACAAATCACATCCTTTTACCAAATCTCATCAAGATCAACCAGGAGTGACAATTAGATTACTGAAAATAATTCAAATTAAGATAAAGATGATGACCTTTCAGAACTCTTTTCTTTGACACAATTTTCAATATGTTGTTAGTACAGGTAATAAAGCTGTTGATTAATGAGTTGACAATTGTCATAGAATTCTACTTTCAGTAGCATAAGCCAAAATAACATCCCACAAGAATGTGGAAACACCCTCAGGGAAATCAACTTTAGCTTGTGTGTGTGTGTGTGTGTGTGTGCAAAGTGCCATCAAGTTGCAGCAGCCAACTTACAGCAACCCCAGCAATGGGGTTTGAAGGCAACTGAGAACCAGAGGTGGTTTGCCATTCCCTTCCTCTGTAGTGCCTTTTTTGGTGGTCTCTCTTCCAAATACTGACCCTTCTTGGCTGCCGAGTTCTGATGGGATCAGGCTATACCATGCTGCCTTCCTTCCCCAGTTCTACTTTAAGAGACATGATAGTTTCTGAGATCTGCAGACACTGGAGAGTTTTGAACATTACCCCACAATGTGGATGCCACTGGAATAATGAGTGCTTGAATTTGCAGTTAGCTGCATGTGCATGAGGTCCTGGTAATTTTCAAGCATGCAAAAAACCATTATTTTGGAGGGTTAACTTGTCAAATCCACACAAGTGACCAGCTATGCCCATATAGTTTAGGTTTCTGACAGCAAATACATACATGGAATAACATCTGAACTCATGTTTAGAATACTAGTCACTAAGGAATGAGGGCATGTACTTTCTCTTTCAAATTAGCCATGTAGTAAATCTGGTGGTTTAGAGGTTAAGACGCTGAGCTGCAGACCAGAAGGTCTGTAGCTCAGCAGTTCGAGATCCTAGTGCTGCATGACGGAGTGAGCTCCCGTCTCTGGTCCCAGCTTTTGCCAGCCTAGCAGTTTGAAAGCAAGAAATTGCAAGTAGATAAATAGGTACCGCTTCGGTGGGAAGGTAACAGCGTTCCGTGCACCTGGGCATTTAGTCATGCCGGTCACATGACCACGGAAATACCTTCAGACACTGCTGGCTCTTCGGCTTGGAAACAGAGAGGAGCACTGCTCCCTAGAATCAGATTCAACTAGCTTTCGAGGCAGGGAAACCTTTACCTTAAATCTGGTTTCCCATTCCAACATGCAGAAATGCCTTTGATACAACTTTTTTTGGTGTCATCCACAGCTTCACACCACCACACTAGAATCTATCAATTTATGCTCAGAATGTTCACAACCTGGATTCCATAAAGGAGGGAATTGCAATTCTGCAATATGGGGCTAATAGTTTTATTCTGACTGTTCACTGTACCACCTGTGGTTTCTAATTCTCATCCTCAAATTTCAGTCCTGTTTGTATAATTACTGTGGTATGTCCCTCTGTATGCCACTACCACAGCTTCCTAATGCAACCAGCACCAATTCTGCTAACAAATTCTCTTCACAGTATGCCAGGATCAGTTTCTCTTGCTCTGAACTCCTGGAATGGGGGGAGAGCTGATACCATTTTAAAATTTATATAAACATGTACATGAAAGCATGTAACTCTGATAAAATGAACATGTTGTGAGCCTGAGCGTGTATCAGCATCTGTAATATGAAAGAAAATATAATTCAACCATATACTAATTGACTAAAGATTGGATTGTGAGAGTGAGAAGAATAGATGAACCAACACGGCTGTTGATTAAATTAGTTCTGTTTTTACTGTGCTGAAGGCAGGGGGATTCAAGAACACATTAATTGACCAATAAAATAAAGCAATAAAATCATGTGCACAGAGGTCATCTATCCCCAACCCCACAATCCAAATGGGGAGGGGGGGGGACAGTGTTAAATATGCCATGAAAATAAATCAGGTGTGTGCATAAGCCTTCCCCACCCCAAAACTTGCTGTTTCCAGCTACATTTAGAGATCACAAACAAACAAAGATGACTATGACCGGGAAGTCATCAGGCTCACGTGTCCTGTTCCCCTGGCTCTCCCTCTCCCCCTTCCACTTAGTCAACCCACCAGGATTCTAAATCAGGATTAAACTGTTATTTAGAATCCTAGTTGGAGACAAGAAATCAAATAACAGTTTATTGTTTTCAGAACAGAATTGCAGCATGCTCAAAACCAGTAGGTCCTCAATCACTACACTGCATAAAAGGATAGGAGACATGGAGGAGTGAATCTGAGGACCACTTGGCTTGTTCATAGCACGCACAGACCAAGGCATGTTTTTTTACATCTACATTTCCACTTCTCTCACCTTTACAGCAGTATACCTAAAAGTTAAAATGCATGGTGCAGGATTTTTTTAGAGTAGGTATTTTAAAATTAAAGTTATAGTGCAGACAAGACAAATAGCAGCTTTTACATAAAGCAAACCATAGGATTTGCTCCATCTCAAGGGCGTAGACTTTCCAATTTTCCGGGGGGGGGGCTGGGGCTGGGCCAGAGGCATTGCTAAGTCATTAAAAGAACTGGGACCCAATGACATCATAGGGAGGAGCTAGTGACATCACAGGCATGGTCATTATCTATGGAGGTGGACCCATGTGGGATTTAGGGATGGGCTCCCCAGAAATTTAGGGAGGCCTGGGAACCGCCCTAGCAATGTCCCTGGGCTGGGCTAACCCCAGGAACAGTTGCCTTCTTAGAACACTGCTTAGAAACTTAGAAAGCCCCACACACACCCCACACTGGAATAAGAACATAATATCAGGCCATACCACATTGCAATAAAGCCCCTACAACTTTATACAGAAATACTGAGCTTCCCTACCATTTGCCACAACTAGCCCACCACACAAGAAGAAGAAGA
Organism: Gekko japonicus; assembly: GCF_001447785.1. Lineage (NCBI taxonomy): Eukaryota > Metazoa > Chordata > Lepidosauria > Squamata > Gekkonidae > Gekko > Gekko japonicus. The sequence continues at coordinate 1,028,062 of NW_015168045.1, forward strand.
AGAAAAGATAGGATTTACACCCCACCCTTCACTACCCAAGGGAGTCTCAGAGCGGCTTACAAACTCCTTTCCCTTCTCTAGAGATCACTTGCATCAGAGCAGACCATGCTGAAGTAGATGGACCAATGGCATGAAGACCAGTGTGAACTGAGGAGACCCATGTTCAGATCTAAATTTTGCATGACGCTTTCTCGGTGATACTGGGACAGTTAGATTTGAGTACAGTAGCAGATTAGAGACCAACAAGAATTTCAGGGAATAAGCTTCCAAGAGTCAAAGCTCCCTTCATCCGGCTGGGTGATATTGCCATTGTTGTGAGGTCAATATAAGGGAAGGGAGACTGGAGGAAGGGTGGGATAAATGTCCATCCCCTCTTCTAGCTCTCCCTCTTGGAGTTTTCCCCACCACTAGAGCTATCCATCAGTCCAGTCGGACCAGCACACAGATTCTGTTCCTAGGGGCTGTCGTTCCAGTGCCAGAATACTCCTGCTACTCCCAGGGGCTGTCATTCCAGAGATCGTAATGGAAAATTCATTCCGCATTTTCTTTGCAACTCTTCTTGTGCTGTAATGTATAAAGGAGTCCATGCAAGTCTAGTCGACATTCCTAGCTCCCATTATTTTCAATGGGCCTTCAAGCCTCTCCCATTGTTTCCAATGGGCAATCCTGTCCTTCCTTTTAGTACATCCCCCTTCAGACAGCCTGACCATGCTCGCAGATGGACAGCAGACTGCTGGGCATTTTGGGGCACTTTCTAAATCCAGAGGTCCCACATTTTGAAAAATACCTTTTGTGCCACAAAGAATCATGAAGCGTTAGATCCATGATACCATCTAGGGTGTTGCTCACAAACCTTTCAATCCGATGGTGGCTGCGTGTTGTTTCAGGGAAAGAATCAGGGAGATTCAGGAGGATCTGTTTCAGGCTGGGAGGAAGAAGAGCCTTTGCTGTTTGCAGCCATCCAGGCGGGAGCAGAAAGGTAGCCCTTCAAGGAGTGAGGCCGGCTCCCCCTCCTCCTCCCCCTCCCGGGCTTGCGGAGCCTGCCCTCTCCTCGCCAGGCACACCCGGCTGCTGCACGTGGGAACCGGGGCCAAACTCTCCCGGCAGGCTGCTCAGTCCCCGCCCCCAGCAAAGCGCGGGGATTACAAGGTCCGGCATCCTCTGCGGCAGCAGCCCCCTGGCGCTCTCTCTCCCTCCCTCCCCCCGCCTCTCCCGGCAGGCTGCTCAGTCCCCGCCCCCAGCAAAGCGCGGGGATTACAAGGTCCGGAATCCTCTGCGGCAGCAGCCCCCTGGCGCTCTCTCTCCCTCCCTCCCCCCGCCGACAGAGGGGACCAGGAGGAGGAGGAGGTGCTGAGCTGGCTGGACGAGCACAGCCAGGGCGACCGCCCCCAAACTGGCAAAAAAAAAGTTTTTTAAAAAAGTTAAAAAAAACCTTCCGCTTTCAAACTGGGAAGAGGGATGGGTTTTGTTTTTGCAAGCATCACAAGCCCCGGGGGAGGCTGAGACTCCCCCGGAAAATTTCGGAGGTAGCCCCCGCCCCTGCGCCCCCCTGAACTCTACGCCTATGCTCCATCTAAGACGTTAAAAATACAATGGCTTTACCTACAATAAGACTTTAATGCTTTCGTTAATTAGGTATTAGCTTATCATGTGATTAAACTACACTCCTGGTAAAGATGCAGCCTCTTTTTCTGTACAGAGGTCATAAGTAGTTGTCTTGGAAATCATCTTCAGAGAATGATCCCAAAAAAGTATCATGTCATAAAATAACCTAGAAATCTTTGACTTGCTTGCTATGAGTTTGAACAAGGTAACATTTATTTTGAAATGTTGGTCTGTAATAAAGTAGTGCCCTGCTAGCCCAATCTCATCAGTTCTTGGAAGCTAAGCAGTATCAACCCTGGTCAGGTCTTGGATGTGAGACCATCAAGAAAATCCAGGGTTGCTACACAGAGGCAGGCAATGGTGAATTACCTGTGAACATCTCTTGCCTTGAAAACCCCATGTACTGATGAACAGCAGACCATTGGTCTGAGACCATTATCATTTTCATTGCCTGTTACACATTCAGTTAAGATGTGAAAGATACTGATACTGAGAACTCGAAATCTGGTATAGCCATCAATGACAACCAGATGATGAAGTCACAGATGTCCGGGGCTTTTTTTGTAGCAGGAACTCCTTTGCATATTAGGCGACACACCCCTAATGTAGCCAATCCTCCAAGAGCTTACAGAGTTCTTCTTACAGGAGCTATTGTAAGCTCTTGGAGGATTGGCTACATTAGGGGTGTGTCACCTAAAATGCAAAGGAGTTCCTGCTACAAAAAGAGCTCTGCGAGATGTCTATGCTGATTTCCTTCCAAAAGTAAGAAGGAAAAGTCCTAATTTGTAGTGGAAGCACGGTCTGATCCAACATCACTGCCTGATAGGGTTGCCAGCTCTGGAATGGGTAATATCTGGAGATTTTGGGAATGAAGCCTCAGGACAGCATGGTTACGGGCATAATGCCATAGAGTCCAACTCCTAAAGTGGCCATTTTCTCCAGTTGTAATAGCAGGAGGCTGGAAACCCTTCTGCTTGCCAAAGAAGACAGGGTTATAGGCACTGTTCTACTTCCAAGTCTAGTTTTGGAAGTCAGCATCTCAAAGACACTGCTTAGTCTTTATTACACCTTGTTGCCTTCATGAGCTAAATATATAGGTCCAGGACATAATACTGTCATGTATCGATGATAATGAGTTCTTGTCAGATATTAAAGAAAGACTTATGCACAACTTGGTTGAGGAAGTGTCATGTTGTTACCCCCAGAGCTCCCTATATACAATGAATTCCATCTTGAAGCAAACCAGAGGATAATGACAGGAATAAAATGCAATTTCATGATGAAACAGCCAGGTCTTAGAGAGAAACTGTCACATCCCTTAATCAAGGGCTTGTCTATAGGCTCTCCCCACACGAGGCCAAACTAAATGGTGCTTGGGGGGGCAATAGCCTTATATTCTCCTCAAGAGTACTGTCATTAGGGTTGCCAAATGGGGGCGGGGGGCCGGGAAACCCCCGCTTTGGAGGCCCGATTTCCGCCGCGGCAGAATCGGGCCCCGGGGGGAACTCCGCCCCCCAAAGCTGCGCCACCGGAGGTGACGCAGCCACGTTGCCGACATTGGGGGCGTGGCCAAGCTCATTGGGGGAAAAACCATATGGTTTTCCCCCCCGACGAGCTCGGCCACGCCCCCAACGTCACACGTCACTTCCGGTGACGTGGTGGCGGCGTGCACGCACATACAGAGCCTGCTCCCGGACTCGTCGGAGCCTCCCCCACCGGTGAGTTTGCCAGACTTGGCAACCCTAACTGTCATTAACCAGGAGATGTAAGGTGCTTTGAAGGTCACCAGGAGTCTCCTGGGATCCTAACAACCACTTGCTTTCCAAGGACAGAAGGCCATAAAGGGCACCAAGAGGTCAGCGAAAGCAGAGATGGTTTCCACAAAGAGATAACCATTAGCTCTACCTGTTAGGAAGGGCAAGATGGATAGCTGTTATAAAACATGATCTGGGTACTGAGATGTGTGGAACATGCATACTAGGATGGTTGGGAAATAGAGATTCACCATCCATGTGGGAGTGAGCTCCCTAATTCTGAATTGGGTAAAAGAGTTCCAGCCAGCTAAAGAAGGAAGGGTTAAAAGGCTGGAACATCCAGTTAACATTGTTCAAATGCTAGGAATTGGTTTCCTTTGCATGGAGCAGGTGGTGGTCAAGATTTGAATTTGTTCCACGTGCATCCAAAGGAGGGATGTAGAGGTAAAATTTGTATATTGTTTAGCTTAGTGATATGATTTTTCCTGTTCTTTCCCTTAGATCTTTGTAGCTAGTAAGCATGATAGTCATTTCCCCTTGTCATGCTCAAGTTTAATAACCTATAGTCAATAACGTTTTCCTGTTTAAGAGAGCAGACTGTCTTTCAGTTCCTCTCTGCGTGCCTGGCCCCTTCTTCACAGTAAAATACAAACACAGACAAAGGACTGAAGTAACTGGGAAACTCTGCCCTTTGTTCCTGCTCAGAGGCAAGCCTTTTCCCACACACTGGTAATGTGGGAGGTTGGATTTAGCCTGGAGTGGTGGCACCATAGAAAAAGCACACACATAGACCCAACTCAGATTTATGACAAGTACCACTCAAGGTTACCCTTTACAATTCAGACTTGCCCAGTAAACTAATCAAGTCTTTAATCAACAGGATTTTATTTTCTGCCCTATTAGCATGGGGAAGAAGTACCCAGAAAACTGAGTTCCTATCAGTAACAGAAAAGGGCATGAATTTTAAACAAGGAACCCTTTTAACCTGGCTTTTTGAATTCAGTCTGTTCAGCTTAACCCTGGATGGTTTCTTCACTGTCATGAATCTTCACAACGCTCACACACCAGGATCAGCCAACATATGACTTTCCCCCTTCTCTTTCAATTTCTCCCAGTTCCTTCATTTATGTTATTTATTTATTTTATTTATTGGGATTTTTGCCCTGCCCTCCCTGCAAAACGGGCTCAAGGCGGCTTACAAGGGGCAAAGCCCATATAAAACAGGATAAAAGTAATAAAAACATTAATAACAATTAATCACAAACAACAATGATCCTCAATTGAAAGCATCTTCTTTCCTGCCTTACTCACTCTCAGCCTGGTTCCCCCACAAACCTAACCCCAGCTTTCTTACTCATATTCTTCCTTCTCCTCCATTTGTTTGGAGCCCTGCTCCAGAGACCTGTCCGCCCCCCTTTACTGACAACACATACTGTCTCCTTTTTCTCTCTCACTTCTAGACATCACACCACTTCCATCCCTGTCTTCTTCTCCTAGCCTCATGTAGCTAAGCCTCAAAACCCCCATTTTGTGCCTCCATGACTCTCATTCCCTGTTCCAAATCCAATTTCTCCCTCCTTGCTCTGAAATATCTCTTCTTCCCTCTGCTTCCTCTCCTTCTGGGACACTACAGCACATTCATGGCTGGGTTCTGCTTAGTATAACCATTGGAGGACACATCTAGCTTAACGCAATCTGCTTGGTTTTCATTGCATTCCTTGATTTTGTGAGTTTACATTGTCTTTTTATTGCATTATCTGATTTTGTGTACTGTAATACGTTGTATTTTTATTGCTTTATCTGCTTGCCCTTCTATATAATAAAGATCAGCTTAGTTCAATCTAAAGTTCTATCTTGTATTTTCCCAAATATTGCCCAGGTTTGTGCTTATTTATACAAAGAACAAGGTTAGGAGTTGCATATGGCAAAATTCCCCCTGTGCATCCTGAGCAACAATGTGTACAAAGATATGCATTCCAGTACCCATTCAGGTCCTGCCAACCTAGCACTTCGAAAGCAAGAAATTGCAAGTAGATAAATAGGTACCACTTCGGTGGGAAGGTAACAGCGTTCCAGGCACCTTGGTGTTTAGTCATGCCGGCTACATAACCACGGAAACATCTTCGGACAGCGCTGGCTCTTCGGCTTTGAAACAGAGATGAGCACCGCAACCCTAGAGTTGGACTTGACTGGCTTTCGAGCAAGGTAACCTTTACCTTTTTACCCATTCAGGACAGCTGATTTTAATGTTTTGTAGACAATAGCCTTCATCTATGGCTTCAGTATTTCATGGCACTAGGAAAAGCATGGGAGGTAAAAGAAAAATTACCTGATCTTCTGCCACCTACTGTGGTCTTCCAGGTGCTTCATTACAACCACCTGCTTTTGAAGTCCCAAATAGCTAGCAAAATCAAAATCTTTATGATGCTTCAATAGGCCTACATATACGGCTGGAAGGCTACTTTCAGCTTGATGGATCACAAATCGTGCAAGGGTCTGCAATATGCAATCTGTCATACTTTGGACCTTTCTTAGACACACTTACTACAAAGACTGGCAGCTAGTGATGTAGCTCATAAAGATCTTAAGAGCATAAGAAGAAAGAAAACTGTTGCTACATACTCTGTGAAATGTAAAAGGTAAAGGTAAAGGTAAAGGTTCCCTTGCTTGAAAGCCAGTCGAATCCGACTCTAGGGTTGCGGTGCTCATCTCCGTTTCAAAGCCGAAGAGCCAGCACTGTCCGAAGACATCTCCGTGGTCATGTGGCTGGCATGACTAAACACCAAGGCGCACGGGACGCTGTTACCTTCCCACTGAAGTGGTACCTATTTATCTACTTGCAATTTCTTGCTTTCAAACTGCTAGGCTGGCAGGAGCTGGAACTAGAGATGGGAGCTCATTCCGTCATGCGGCACTCGGGTCTTGAACTGCTGAACTACTGACCTTCCACAGCCTGCAGTTCAGCATCCTAGCCACTTGAGCCACTGCAGCTCCAAAGCTAAACAGTAGTATAAATAACAGTTAAAATATAGATATAGAAAACAAAAATTTCCAGAAGCGACTTTATAAATTATTCTCTCTCTGTTATAGATTTACACCCAACAGGCCTACTTCTATGGAACATACACAAAACATGTCAATTGCTAAACACTAAATGCATTCTGAATGTCTGTTGCCATTGTTGTGTATATCCAAGTGTTAACCAGGCCACCGAAAGATATGCATTATCAATGGCATCTATCTAGCCATCCATGGACTTTGCAGAGTGGTACTTTCCCGCATCCCCCGCTGTCACAGCCAACTGTACTCTCCTATATTTTGTTCCTGATGGACCATCAGGAACAGCAGAGAGGTCAAAGTGGGGATAGAAATTGCTGCCTCTTCTTCCATCTACAGAAATGCAGTTAAGTTGCAAGAACTGTGTGGTTGGATACATGCCAGGATTGGTGTAGTGGTTAAGTACGCGGACTCTAATCTAGGAGAACCGGGTTTGATTCCCCACTCCTCCACTTGCACCTGCTGATGTGACCTTGGGTCAGTCACAAGCTCTGGCACAGCTGTCCTTGAAAAAAAAGCAGTTTGTGTCAGAGTTCTCTCAGCCCCACCCACTTCACAGGGTGTCTGTTGTGGGGAGGGGAAGGGAGAGGAGTTTGTAAGCCGCTCTGAGACTCCTTTGGGTAGTGAAGGGCGGGGTATAAATCCAATCTCTTCTTTTTCTTCTAATCACATTCTTTCCATTTGTCTGATATTCAGAAAGACAGAAGCAAGTGCATCTGTGTTTGGGCATCAATGGGAAGTAATGGCTCACTGCAGTTACAACAAAATAAGAGCTGTCTCCTTTAAATACTTGATTCTCAACAATTCTTTATAGCAAGCATTGTTTTGATGAAGATGTGTCCTGCATTCAGTGTTCATCCAACAAGCACCTGTCCCTAGTGAGAGTTTAGAGGAATGCTTGAGCAAATTGCATAAGACAAGAAAATAAGCATTCAGCAAGGGAGTTGTTAAATTTCCCATAAGATTAAGGTGCTAATAGTATTCCATTTCCTAGTATTCCATCCCCCTCATGGATCACTGCCTTGTCGTGGCGAGGGGGCTTGCGCAGTTCAATGAAGCTGTGGGCTATGCCGTGAAGGGCCACCCAAGACGGACAGGCCACAGCAGAGAACTCAGACCAAGCGTGATCCACCTGGAGAAGGAAATGGCAACCCACTCCAGTATGTTTGCCAAGAAAACCCCATGGACAGTATCAAAAGGCTAAAAGATATGACGCCGGAAGATGAGCCCCTCAGGTCGGAAGGTGTCCAATATGCTACTGAGGAAGAGCAGAGGACAAGTACAAGTAACCCCAGAAAGAGTGAAGCGGCTGGGCCAAAGCCGAAAGGACGCTCAGTTGTGGATGTGTCTGATGGTGAAAGGAAAGTCCGATGCTGCAAAGAACAATACTGCATAGGAACCTGGAATGTAAGATCTATGAATCAAGGTAAGCTTGACGTGGTCAAAAATGAGATGGCAAGACTGAACATCGATATCCTAGGAATCAGTGAACTAAAGTGGACAGGAATGGGCGAATTTAACTCAGAAGACCATTATATCTACTACTGTGGCCAGGAATCTCGTAGAAAAAATGGTGTGGCCTTTATAGTCAACAAGAGAGTGCAAAAGGCAGTACTGGGATACAATCTCAAAAATGACAGAATGATTTCTGTCCGATTCCAAGGCAAACCATTCAACATCACAGTAATCCAAGTCTATGCCCCAACCACTGATGCAGAAGAGGCTGAAGTGGACCGGTTCTATGAAGACCTACAACACCTCCTAGAACTAACACCAAAAAATGATGTCCTCATCATCATAGGGGACTGGAATGCTAAAGTAGGAAGTCAAAAGGTAACTGGAATAACAGACAAGTTTGGCCTTGGAAAGCAAAATGAAGCAGGGCAAAGGTTAACAGAGTTTTGTCAAGAGAACACACTGGTCATAGCGAACACCCTTTTCCAACAACCTAAGAGGCGACTCTACACATGGACATCACCAGATGGGCAACACCGAAATCAGATTGACTATATAATTTGCAGTCAAAGATGGAGAAGCTCTATCCAGTCAGTAAAAACAAGACCTGGAGCTGACTGTGGTTCAGATCATGAGCTACTCATTGCAAAATTCAGACTTAAACTGAAGAAAATTGGGAAAACCACGAGGCCATTCAGGTTTGACCTAGATCGCATCCCTGATGAATATACAGTAGAGGTGAAGAATAGATTCAAGGGTCTGGATTTGATAGATAGAGTGCCTGAAGAACTATGGACAGAGGTTCGTGACATCGTACAGGAGGCAGCAATCACCACCATCCCAAAGAAAAAGAAATGTAAGAAAGCAAAGTGGCTTTCTGATGAGGCTTTACAAATAGCAGAGGAAAGAAGGAAAGCGAAAGGCAAAGGCGAAAAGGAAAGATTTACCCAACTGAACGCAGATTTCCAGAGAACAGCAAGGAGAGATAAGGAGGCCTTCCTGAATGAACAGTGCAAAGTAATAGAAGAAAACAATAGAATGGGAAGGACTAGAGATCTCTTCAAGAAAATTGGAGAAATCAAGGGAGCGTTCCATGCAAAGCTGGCCATGATAAAGGACAAAAACGGTAGGGACCTAACAGAAGCAGAAGAGATTAGGAAAAGATGGCAAGAATACACAGAAGAACTATACAAGAAAGACCTCAATGTCCTTGACAAACACGACGGTATAATCACTGACCTTGAGCCAGACATCCTGGAATGTGAAGTTAAATGGGCCTTAGAAAGCATTACTAACAACAAAGCTAGTGGAGGTGATGGTATTCCAGCTGAGCTATTCAAAGTCTTAGAAGATGATGCTGTTAAAGTTCTGCACTCCATTTGCCAGCAAATTTGGAAAACGCAACAGTGGCCACAGGATTGGAAAAGATCAGTATACATTCCAATCCCAAAGAAGGGCAATGCCAAGGAATGTTCAAACTATCGCACAATTGCACTCATATCACACGCTAGCAAGGTCATGCTCAAGATCCTACAAGCTAGGCTTCAACAGTACGTGGATAGAGAACTACCAGAAGTACAAGCTGGGTTTCGAAGAGGTAGAGGAACGAGAGATCATATTGCCAACATTCGCTGGATTATGGAGAAAGCAAGAGAGTACCAGAAAAATATCTACTTCTGCTTCATTGACTATGCTAAAGCCTTTGACTGTGTGGATCACAACAAACTATGGCAGGTCCTTAAAGAGATGGGAGTACCAGACCACCTCACATGTCTCTTGAGAAACCTGTATAAGGGCCAAGAAGCGACAGTTAGAACCGGATACGGAACAACTGATTGGTTCAGCATAGGAAAAGGAGTACGACAAGGATGTATACTGTCACCTTGCTTATTTAATATATATGCAGAGTACATCATGCGAAATGCTGGCCTGGATGAATCACAAGCGGGAATTAAGATTGCTGGGGAAAAGATCAACAACCTCAGATATGCAGATGATACCACTCTAATGGCTGAAAGTGAAAAGGATCTAAAGAGCCTCTTGCTCAGAGTAAAAGAGGAGAGCGCAAAAGTGGGCTTGAAGCTCAACATCAAAAAAACTAAGATCATGGCATCCGGCCCCATCACTCCTTGGCAAATAGAAGGGGAAGCTGTGGAAGTAGTGACAGACTTCACGTTCCTGGGATCCCAGATCACCGCAGACTGTGACTGCAGCCATGAAATTAAAAGACGCCTGCTCCTTGGGAGGAAAGCGATGGCGAACCTAAACAGCATGATAAAAAGTAGAGACATCACCCTGCCAACAAAAGTCCGCATGGTCAAAGCAATGGTATTCCCAGTAGTCATGTATGGCTGCGAGAGCTGGACTATAAGGAAGGCCGAGCGCCGAAGAATAGATTCTTTTGAACTATGGTGCTGGAGGAGACTCTTGAGAGTCCCTTGGACTGCAAGAAGAACAAATCAGTCAATCCTCAAAGAAATCAACCCTGACTGTTCCCTGGAAGGCCAGATAATGAAACTGAAGCTCAAATACTTTGGCCACCAAATGAGAAGGGAGCACTCACTGGAGAAGACCCTGATGCTTGGAAAGATTGAAGGTCAAAGAAGACGGGGACGGCAAAGGATGAGATGGTTAGACAGTGTCATCGATGCAACGAACATGAAGTTGAGCCAACTTCAGAGGACGGCAGAAGACCGGAAGGCCTGGAGAGAGCTCGTCCATGGGGTCGCGAAGAGTCGGACTCGACTGTGCGACTGAACAACAACAACAAAAAGTTGTTTCTCAACAGTCCCTTTAGAAATTGTATTTATTTATTTGAATGTTAAGTCCAACCTAATGTGAGGACTCAGAAAATGAAAGTTAAATGCTGAAAAATGGGACCTGAAGGGGAGAGTAAATAGTATTAGAAACATCTAAGCATGCATTAAATAGCTGGCTTACACCTGCACATACATAAATCAGAATCTATCACATTTTGAATGCGCTCAACAATTCTAACCACATTTTTTTTAAAAAAAGAACAGGAACACAGATAATTATTACCTCCCCCACCCCCCAAGCAGGTCTCCTGTGCTTTCAGTAGCCGCAAGAGCTGCAAAACTTCAAGCATATATCCATATAGTTATGGAAAAGGCTGCTTTATTTGTATACCCATATCATTTAGAGTCATTCAGGCACCTTCACACATGAAGTGAGAACTAATCTCCTGTGGTGAGATGCCACACTACTGGAAAGCAAAGGGCAGGTAATGGTCAGATGAGACTGGCTCTGCTTAAGAAGTTGCTTGACTCACTGCAGGGCTCCCATATACCACTATAAGAGCCAAATAACACTGATCAGCTATAGTTTGCATGATCATTGATAAATTAGATGAGGCTAGTCACTACCTTGGATTTTACCCAGAGTTCTTTTTCTCCTATCCAACTTTCACAATCTTTGGCTGAGTTCAGATTGGCAATTTGAAGCGCTAGGGAGTCGTGGCAAAGAAACCCTGGAATAGACCTGGAACGGCTTGGTTGCGGTATTCCCGTTCACACCGCAGCAAATGAAGTGGGAGGATACCGTGGAGGAAGCACAAGGGAGCGTTCACACTGTTGGGCCGCCCTGGCAGCCTGTTAGCGGCTGTTTCTCCGCTGGGTTGCATGGGTGCAGCGGCAAATAGGGCAGGATTGTGCAGGCACCAATGGCACCTGCCCGCGGACACAGCCAATGCCTATTATCAATGACTGCGGGTTGTTCCTGCCTTAGCAGCGCTTGCATTCACACTCAGGGAACCGGAATCAATGTGCTCTATACACGGTTTGCTACCACTTTAACATGGTATCTTTTAAACTCGGGAGGGAAGCAGCACAGCACAGCTTGAGTATGGCTGGGGGACGCCTGAAACATGTGGCTCTGTGAACCCACCCCTCTAATCCGCTACTGAAACACTCCTGAAATGTTTGCCTGCCAGGCCAAACTGCCAGTCTGAACGCGGCCTTTGAGTGACTTCTTATTTTAGCAGGAGCTCTGCTGCTATTTCCACTGTCATCTTCTTCTAAGTCACCCAAGATACATCTTGACCACCAAAGCCGTACATGCTGTTATGGTATACCACTACACTCAATGAAGAGAAGTCCATAAGGAAACCACCACATTTTTTAAAGTGCAGCATATTTCATTCTCATGATCCTTTCGCTGTAGTTTTCTCCTGCAAAGCACAGAAATCCTAACAAGGTTAAAACTTGTACTTCATACAGAAGAGAAGATTTTACTTTTAATTTTGTTCTTTTTTCATCAGGCAAAAACCAACTGAAAGCAAATATCTTTCACTTTTCCCTTAGTTTGTAAGGAAGATAAACCCTAAAGGATCCTAAAGAACTAGAGAATGAGCATGCTTTACTGAATGCATAGAATACTTTGCCCCCAAATCTGGAAACGGAGTAAAGTAATTGCTACATAATGGTGCTTAGTAGCAGAGATTACATTCATCTCCCATACAATCTCACATGAGCTAAATATATCTATATAAAAAGGTTATATTCCCCTCTGTATTTCTAGTTACTACTTTGTGCATACACGAACACTGCTTTTTTGTGCTTTCTTTTGCTGTATTTGCTGCACAACTAACCAAACTGTCATTTTCACTTCAGACCCCTGTGTCTCGGCTCCTTGATTACCAAGTTCTATTAACCCAAAGACAGCAGCAATTCACAAAGATAATCAAGGAGAAAGGTCAGATGCTTATGAAAGAAAGCACTGACCTTTTAGTAAACCTCCAGGGTTGAAAGTCAGCACTAGTTTGAAGTATTAAAATGCTGGGATCCCATGGTCCCTCAGTAGTAGGCTATTATCCTGACACCACTTACTTTCTGCTACGACAGTGTGTTATTGCTGTGCTGAAAAACTAAGTCCGAAAGCAAGTTAAAATGTATGAACAATCTCCCCAGAAAGCACTGTGGAAGTGCTGCAAGAGAAAGGTACGACAAGCAGCATTCCTAATGCACTGAACGTTTGTAGGTGCTGCAATCCAGGACCCAGAAGGCTTACTTTTGAAGAAAACCCAACTTGACTAAGATACACATAAGAAAAGGATCTGGATTGCTGGAGATAAACAGATGCAGTGCATAGTAAGATGCAGAGACCTGCAGGAACAAGTACTAGGCCACGCAAGACTATGGGGTTTTCCACATGGCATTATTGCATCGGTTCTGGTCCCACATGGCTTCAGTTTATTCCCCATCTTCAGCATGATCTCTGGAGTCATTAGTTTTTGCCTTACATTTTCCCTTTTTTTCCCCCTGGTTCTTTTGGGATCACTTTTACTATGATCATTTTCTAACAATCAAATTTGAGTTACATTTTTTTGTGTGTGTAATGTTTCCTGAGTTTTGCTGGTTCCTTCCACTTCCCACTCATTTTCTGCTGACTAGACCTGTCCGGGACTGAGAAGCCTGCCCTCAAATTTACCTAAGCTGGTGGAAGGTCCTGGGTGGGTGACACAGCCCCCCCCCCCGGCAGCTGGAGCAGCTACAGCAACACCCTCCCAGTGGAAGCCCTGCCTGAGAAGAGGCAAGGAAGGGTAGGGTGAATGCAGCACAGAGAGGAAGCAGGTCTTCACCACCAAGCCACAGCTGCAGGCAATCCCACAGATGAAGCCAGCAGGATCCTCATCCTTCTTAGGCCAGCAGAGACCACAGAAGAGTCCCGCTAACATAGCAGAGGAAGGAGAGGTGCAGGAAAGGAAGGCCTGGGACATGAACCCAACCACCTCTGCTACTCACACACAGCAGGACCACACCATTTTCCATGGGGCTTTAAAGGATCCCAAGGCTGCTCCACCCACAGGAAATCCTGTAAAATGCAGGAAGCAGGGCAGCCAAGGAGGATGGAACAGACCTCAGAGGAGAGGAGTAAGGGCGAGAGGGGCCAGGGTGAGATACAAATACCTCTCTTTCCCCAGTGCCTGAGGCTTTGTCAGCAGCCGGCTGAGAAAGTGTGCTGGAGAGTGCAGCAGCCCTAGGCTCCATCCCTTGCAAGTCAGGGCCTGATAGGACCATGACTATGGGACAACCCTGCCCTCTGCCAAATCTCTCTTGCCTTGCTAATGAGAGAATCAGAATCAGAAGAATTTAATACGGTTCAAGGCCAGCCACAGATCAGTCAAAAACAATGAACAAAAAGTAATAAAATTTGAATACTGGGTTAAAATGGTGATGAACAAAACAGAATCTACAATTTTAAAAGAATTTTAAAATTTTTACGATTTTACAGCAGAGTTGCACTTATGCGGGGAAGATAACGCACTATAATGCTTCGATGCCTCATTTCCCTTGTTAGCCACGGCCTTCCTATGATAATTACAAAGAATCTAAGTACTGAATTTCAACTGAGCTTCCAAATAATTTCTTGCGAATATTACAGGCCGCTGCAAGAAATCTGATACAGGAGAATGAGCCTTGCTAATGTGAAAGTTTTATCCCTTGTATGGGCAAACTTTCAAGATTTTTTTAAAATACCTGTCTGAGAAGGATATATTTTTATATTGCTTTAAGAAGGCTCAGGAGTGATCATTGCTCATCCCATATGCATACAGCAATTGGTACCCTTTTCTTTCTCTGCCCAGATTTTGTTGTTGTTGTTTTGCTGCGGCCGTTTGCTTCCTTGCACTTTCAGAAGGCACAGAAGCTCTCACTGATATTTCCAGCCACCCAGCCTTCACTCTTTGCCTTTGTCCTTGGCTCTCTCGATATGCCCTGACCCTCCCATTGCTCCATAAGGATTTTTTTCTTTGCACAGGCAAGTCCGCAGGCTAGACTTTGGTTTTCTTAATTTTTAAAACAGCTCCCTGATAGTGATGCTGCTATAAGTAGGGTCGCCAGCTCTGGATTGGGAAATACTTGGAGATTTTGGGGTGGAGACTGAGAAGGGTGGGGTTTGGGGTGGGGAGGGACTTCCATGAAGTATAAAGCCATAGAGCCCACCTTCCAAAGCGGCCATTTTCTCCAGGTGAACTGATCTCTGTCATCTGCAGGTCAGTTGTAATCCCAGGAGATCTCCAGCCACCACCTGGAGGCTGGCAACCTTAGCTATAAGATGTGCCTGTGGTTTCATATCCAGCCCCTTCCCCCTTTATTATGTTTATTTTTCATAGAAATTGTTAATGGGCTTGGGGGTTGCTTGTTGATTCTGGTGGGGACTGTTGCAGAGCATTCCCACTGGCCCACTTCATTGTTCTCAACCTGCTAGAGATATTTACATGACTGAACACTGATCATAGGCCACTTGAAAAAAACTTGACTAGATGGGGCAGCAATTGATTCTTCTCGGTTTGCCTGCTGTTTGTTGACAGGAAAACTAAAAAAAAAACAGATTGCAGCTCCAGATACTGGGGTGAACCTTTTGAGTTGAGGCCAGTTTTTCACATTTTTTCCACAAGGACAATATGGTGATTCCAGCTCAGTGTTGTTCCGAGTCACTCGAGTAACGGGCCAGATGTTGGCACTGAGGGCCGGGCTCATTGTTGGTAGTGGTGGGGGCAGCTCCTAATTGAAGGCCTGGTGTAAGAGCTCCGTCTTGCAGGCCCTGCGGAACTGCAAAATATCCTGCAGGGCCCTGATCTCCTCCGGGAGCTCATTCCACCAGTAAGGAGCCACCACTAAGAAAGCCCTGGCCCTCGTCACAGCGTGCCTAGCCTCTTTGGGGCCCATCAGGGTCAAGTGATTCTGTGACCCTGACCTCAGTGCTCTCTGGGGTATATGTGGGGAAAGGTATGTCGGACCCTGGCCATATATGGCTTTAAAGGTAAGCACCAGCACCTTGAAACGGATTCGGTATGCTATTGGCAGCCAGTGCAGGGCCTTCAACGCAGGCTGGATGTGTTCCCGTCTAGGTAAGCCCATCAACAGCCTGGCCGCAGTGTTCTGCACTAGCTGCAGCCTCCAAATTTTCAACAAGGGCAGCCCCATGTGGACAGCATTGCAGTAGTCTAGAGGTGACCGTCGCATGGATCACTGTGGCCAGGTCGTTGTGGTCGAGGAAGGGAACCAACTGCCTAATCAGCTGAAGACGGTAAAAGGCCGACTTGGCAGTGGCTGCTACCTGGGCCTCTATTGTTAAGGAGGGGTCCAGGAGCACACCCAAACTCCTAACCTCCGGCGCTGGCACCAATGGTGCCCCATCAAAGGCCGGGAGTGGTCACCACCCACGCACCGCCCCGGCCCACACACAGGATCTCCGTCTTCGCCTAAGCCAACCAGCCACGGCCTGTAATGCATGGTCCAGATCTCCAAGACTGGAGTTCAACTAGCTGCCCAGCATCAGATAGAGCTGGGTGTCCTCAGCGTACTGATGGCACCCCAGCCCATAACTCCGGGCTATCTGGGCAAGGGGGCGCATATAGATGTTAAATAACATCAGTGGGTGTCTCCTGGACTGTTGCTCCCCGACTGCCACCCTTTGTCCCTGACCTTGGAGGAAGGAAGGAAGCAAGCCACTGTAAGGCAAGCCCCTGTATTCCCATGTCAGTGAGGCAGTGGAGCAGCAACTGATGGTTGACTGTGTCGAACACAGCCAACAGGTCCAACAACAACAGCGCTGCCACACCGCCCCAATCCAGATGCCTCCAGAGATCGTCAGTCAGAGTGACCAGGCGAAAGCCAGACTGGAAGGGGTCGAGCATGGAAGTGTCCTCCATAAAGCCCTGTAGCTGTAATGCCACCACCCTCTCAATTAATTTGCCCAAATAGGGCAAATTGGAGACCAGACACAAATTAGCTAATTCAGCCAGGTCCAGAGATGGTTACTTTAAGAGTGGGTGGACCATCGCTTCATTGAGTGCCCCCGGGAACAGTCCCTCTAAGAGGGACTTGTTGATAATTTTCCTCAGGGCACCTCGGAACCCCTCATGACTCACTTTAATGAGCCAGGAAGGGCACGGATCAAGGCTGCATGTGGTTGGGCATACAGTCAAGAGCAACTTCCTCCAGGCTGAAATGATGTAATACTGAAGCTGAAGACGTGCTTGGGGTCTCGAGCTCACTCACTGTTTCAACTGTGGCGGGGAGGTCGTGGTGGAGCGACAAGACTTTATCCGCGAAATAGCTCGCAAATGCCTTGCAGCCAATATCCAATTCTCTATCATTTAGTCTGCCCTGCGGCAGAGCTGTTATACACCAAATAATTCTAAACAATTGAGCTGGGCATGAGTTCGCAGATGCAATCTCCGCCACATAGAAATCTCTCTTCGCAACTTTGACTGCCATCTTGTAGGATCTCATAAACGTCCTATAAGATGCTCTTGTAGCTTCGTCACGGGCGCGATGCCACCATCTCTAGCTGTCTCAGCTCTCGCTTCATAAGCCGCAGCTCCTGGGTAAACCAAGGAGCGAGCTTGGAGAGAGGGCGCAGAGGGCGCCGGGGAGCGATCTCGTCAATGGCTGTAGAGAGCCGGCTATGCCAGTCCTCCACAAGCTCATCCAACGAGCCGCCAGGGGTCATCGGATCCTGTAGAGCCATCCGAAGCCACATTGGGTCTATCTGACTCCGCGGGCGAGCAAAAAATGTGCACACCTAGCCCCTCTTGCAGCAGTATATCCCTATATCAATACAGTAAATGAACAACAACAAAAAGAAGAGAGAAAAAGGGGGTTGGCACTGTGACATCACTGATGACAGCATACTCACTGAAAAATCCTGACTTTTTAAGACACATCTATAAGAAAACAAACTAATATGGCAACTGGAAAAATACAGAAGGAAGGAAGATGTGCGGAACCTCCATGCTCAATGCAATTCCAATGCTAGCCGACTGATTGCTAAGAAAAGCAGGAATAAGCTGTGTGTGTGGAAAACCCCAAAGGTAGCTGCACACCTGTGAAATGGGCCACAAGCAATAAGGCAGTTGTGAAGGAATAGCCTATGTTGGTCTTTAATGCCTGGATTGTCCTCAAAGGACAAGGATAATGGTAGTAGAAGGGTACAGCAGAAAACGAGGAAGTACTTCCATCCTTATCATTGAGCTCAGAGGGATTAGGAGAGAGGAAAAGTGAGGTAACTCCTGGAAAATGGCTGTTTTTGTGTACTCATCTTTACACATTAACTTCAACAGAAAAGGGCGGGGATCAAATGTTGTAATTTCCCAATTCATAGAAAATAAGTAACACAAAACATTTTTAATGCCAAGCAAAGAAACATCAGGAACAGAAAAGCTTCAGTCCCTCCTGATATTTATGATTTGCAGGATGTTTCTCCCCCTCTCCCAGCATGCTTTTAGAACCATTTAATGAGCATTTAACAAGCAAAACACATGAACAGATGCTGCCTATATTCAAACTGCTGCATGGAATCAACAGGATCACAGCATCCTGAAACCATGGGCGTATATTTGACATGTTAGCCTACGTATGCAGTAGAAAGAGCCAGTGGATAGAGCTATACCTTTCCAAACTATAAGAGGTACCATTTTGAATGCTCTCGTATGCAGAAGGAAAGTTCTCCCATGCATAGACTTCAAGGGTTTTTGATTTTTTAAAAAATGACAAATTAGGAAGAACATGCTGGGCTAGAACCTCTTCCTCACTGTCCTGCTTGTTTTCTACTTGCAGGAAATTTAACACATACGACATGTCGTTGTTCCACTTGCCACGTGGAGTAATATAGTTAATTCTACTACCTCATGACAACTTATTCTGCTGAGTAAGTTATTTCAGTTCAAATGCAAAAATGTTGATGGTGCACTTGTACATGACAACCCCTACGAACCTTTCTTTTAAAGCATTTAAGTTACAGAACAGACCAATACAAGATTTACCCAACTGAGATTTAAGTATACAATCCTAGTGTCATGGCTCAGGTGGGGTATCACCTGTTGCTGCCACCACTCTGGTTCCAGGCTCCTCTGAGAAGGCCCAGAGCACCTTCCCAGGCCTTTAGACCTCCCTTTTGGCTGAATAATAGGCATGAGGACCAGGCAGAGTGAACAATAAAAATAGTTTATTTTAAAAGAGGTCAAACAAACAAGGTGCAGAAATAGAACAGTAAGTGGGCGAAAAGAAAAGAAATCAAATGCCCTAACGCGTCTAAATGTATACTGTCCCTAGCCCACTATTCCAAGTGGCACTAGACTACTCACCCTTCGCTCAAGATGAGGGTCTCTTCCCTATAGCAGCCTCAGTCCCTTCTGGCTCTGTCCCCTGGGAAAAAGAACAGCTTTTCCTGCTGCACCAGATATTTTATTCCAAGCCCTCCTCTTTTGCTGTTGGTCAATTTTGGCTCCAAAACCTCCCAGGGGCTTCTGGGAGTTGTAGGCCCAGCCTCACCTACTGCTAGCCAGGCTCCCTGGGCCTAGTAGGCCTCTGGTGGCACAGCCCAGATCATGACACCTAGTGAGAAAACCTTTAATATAACTATATTGTACCCTGTTAAGTATAGAAATTGAAAGTGTAATCCTTAACTATATTATCTAACATTTCCACCCAGGCTCACTATTCTTGTATAGGCTTTTGTGACTATTTTAACATATTGCCTTGTCCAAATACACTGTATAACTGCAGTGCATTCTTCTTTAATGACATAATGTGCAATTTGGAAGGGAAAAGTAGGAGTAATTACTGATGTAATAAAACATGAACATACTGGAGATGACTCCATGGAATTTTAATTAGGGAAAAGCAGAACATGTTATGATTTTCCTATCCCCAACTGTACTTCTCATTTTCATGGATTTTTTAAAAAATTACTTTCATCTTTCAAACCCAGAGACATAAAAGAATTATGAAGCAGTAAGTATAAATGCCTTGACCTGGGTAGCCCAGTCTTCTCAGATCTTGGAAGCTAAGCATGGTCAACCTTGGCTGATATTTGAATGGGAAGTCCAGGATCGATATGCAGAGGAAGACAACAGCAAACCCTGCCTTGAAAACCCTATGGGGTATCCATAAGGTTGTTGCAATTTGACAGCAAAAAAAAACAACAGTATACGCTTCTGCCTTCTTGCAGGAGTATGTTTTACAAAACATAAATATCTGAGAGGCTGATTCTTTTTAATTTATTTGCACTTTACATCTTGCTTAGACTTACAACCACAGCAAGCTAGGCTGTGACAGTAAAAGATTAATGCCCTTGCCATAGTAACATGCTTGAAAAAGAAGCTTAACTTTATCCTTAAGGTATATAAAACATCTTACGTGCATTACTGTGTGGAGTAACAACTTCAGTAACCCAGTATTATATAACGTTCAGTATTCTTGTTTCTGAAGGCAAGAAAAGTATGACTTATGGAAAAATACAGACAGAAAGATGTAACTATTACATCTGTAGTTGAAATATTTGGCTGATGAAAATATAGCAAAAAAGATCACAACATTTTGTAAAGTTTCCTATAACAAGAATACTTCTGATTACAGAAAAATATGGCCATCTGGATCGGAATATAACACCCAATTTCAGTTAAGTCCTTGGCAAAATCTTACCTAAAATTTTAGTCTGAAACTACAACCTGTTTTCAGACTCCTGCTTTCCATATCCTTCATATCAGTACACTGAACAATATTTCAAAGAGTCCATTAAGGACTTTTGAGACTATTTAATGTGGCCTCCTTTAAATTGGAGGCTTTCAAGTGGTTTTAATCTTCCTTTCCCATCTGTTACAGATTTTCCAAGATTACCAAAATAAGAAAAAGTTAAAATATGAATTATGCTTTAAAACATTGGTTTTTTACTTACTACTACATTAATAAAATATAACACTCATCCATGTAACTCACAAAACCTTAGAGGACACAGAAAAATAGAACCATATTTTGTATTAGCTTGTTGAATATGTTCTGAGAAAACTTAGAATGAGCCATTCTTCCATCAATCGTGAAACATTAAGTGTTGGTACTGGGAATTCATCTTTCTGTCATTTTTCTGTGCTATTTAGTTCATGCTAAAGTTAGAACATGAACACTAAATTCCCAGGCTGCTATCCACTTTACTCTGGAGATGATACGTGAAAAATATAATACCAAGAGGTTAATAAACATGTCAATTTCATTAAATTTTCATTAGGACTGAAATGTTTAGTCAATTAATCAGAGTAAATCAATTAAAAGCCATTGATTTAAAATATGCCCCAAATAAATGAGCAACAGATTTCTTTAAAATTAATTTTAATACACGCATAGCCAAAAAATGGATGGCAGACACCATCTTAGAACAGAGAAAATGGTTCTTATAATTGTGTTTGTTGTGACAAATGCATATA
Source organism: Gekko japonicus (assembly GCF_001447785.1). Taxonomy (NCBI): domain Eukaryota; kingdom Metazoa; phylum Chordata; class Lepidosauria; order Squamata; family Gekkonidae; genus Gekko; species Gekko japonicus. Next base: position 1,049,158 of record NW_015168045.1, read on the forward strand.
CATGTTTGAGTGTGTGTGCGTAAAATGCAGTCAAGCCACAGCCGACTTTTGGCGACCCCATAGGGTTTTTAACACACAAGTGATTAAGAAGAGGTGGTTTGCCACTGCCTTCCTCTACAAAGTCATTTCCTTGGTGGCCTTCCATCCAAGTACTGACCCTGTTCAGCTGCTGAGGTCTGATGAGATCGGGCTATATTATACCATTCCACAGCCCTGTGACAAATGCATGCATCATTTAAAAACAAAAGGTATTCCACTTTCTCCAAAAATAATGATTTTCTTAATATTTAATTAATGAATTTAAAACTCTTACAGTCAACTGAGACTACCTTAAATATGTGACAGTCTTAGTTTGCATGATTATCATGGTATCACAGCCTACCAAGAACACAGTTGTGTGGCTTAAACATAATGCAGACTGCAACCCAAAATCTTTCTGGTAGATCTGTGGACTACTGGAGAGACTCTATGCCTAACAGAAGGGCTCTGTGTAAGGATTCTGAATATTCTAGTCAGCAAAGAACAGGAAAAGTTCCCAAATACAAGTAGGGTTGCCAAGTACCCTTGTCACTCTGGCAGGGGGATTTGGGAAGCATTCCGGGATGTCACCCAGAAGTGATGTCTTCATGCCAGAACACTCTGGTTTAAGGGCAAAACTCTATGGTAAAACTGGCTTAAAACCATAGAGTTTTGCCCTTAAACCAGGGTGTCCCTATGTGGCAGCCCCGGCACGATAACATCACTTCCGGATCATGTTGGGGAAGTCATGCAGGGATGTGGCTATTTGGGGGCAGGGTTCCCCCCCCAGCCAGCTGGCCAGCAGCAGGTAGAAGCCCTGAAAATCAGGGGAATCCCCGCCCCAACCTGGGAATTGGCAAGCCTAGATACAAAGGAAGGTATATTCCTTAGCTCTGTATCACTGAACAAATTCTCACCCATCGAACAACATATACCTTACTGATTCCTGAGAGGCAGAGACTGACATGAAAACTGAAGAGAGGGCAAGGGGAAAAAATAAGTTCACACACACAAAAGCCTCAAGTAACAGTGTAAGGAATGTTTTATCGCTATGTGGAACACTAGAAAGAGAACATGTTCCTAATGATAAATGCTCTCTTTGGAAGCACAATGTGTTTTTATACTTAATTAGTTCTCACAAAACAATTTCCCAAGAACAACACTTTCCCTGTAAGCTCTCTGCCTCATATATACATGTACATTTTTCCACAGCTCTTCCGTACTGAATTTTATTTTCCCTTAGAGAAAACTGCAACAACTAATACGCTATCCAGTGTTATTACAATGGTTTCATCTACTCCTGACCTTCCCATAACCAAAGGGCAAAATATATTCAAATTTAACATAAGGCAGAAAGGGAATGTTACAAAATATTTATTCTGTAGCACTAAAGTCACAGCAAATCTAATGTATACTAACAACATGTTTGAACTGACTATATACTAGAGGTTGCTTTGACATGGCTGACAAGGCAATTTTTACAGTCTAGAAAAACAAGGCAAGGCATATTCACAATTCCTTGCTTGTTGTGAGACATTGTTCTCTGGGGTCTTTTTATCATGTAGGCCATTAATAAGGACATTTTCTTAACATCTTCCACTGCACTGAAACCAAAAGGGCACTAACAAGTATAACATTCCTAAACCCGGTAGATTACTAGGATCCTCATGTATTCAAAGGAGAAATAACAGTAATACTGTGTATTTTCCATTTTCAGCTTCAGCACCCTTGACAAAATAGCCATCAGTACAATAATGCCTCCCATCATCCACAAAAACCTAAACTGTATACAAAAATAGGGGTGTGCACAACAAAATACCTGAACCAAAGATATACATGGAAATCACTGTTTGAGGTCATTACCATTTTTTCTGGAATGGTATTAGGAATCCAGAATTCTTAGTGAAACAAAACTACCCTCTCCAAAGAACTCCATATTGTTTTCCAGTTCAGGAGCTGCTAGTCAGCTACAGTATGTGCTCATGTTTTTCCTTGATTTTGCTGGTTTCCAATCAGAAACTTGCAAGAGAGAAACACAGAGAGCTTCTAGCCAATTACCTTTGGAGACAAGCCATAGAGAGCCGCATTTCGCTTTCGCTCGCTGCTTTGTGGGGAGAGGGGCTCATTTCTTTTGTGCTTTGTATGGCTGGAGAAACAGAGAGTTGGCAGGATATACTAAAACAAATTACAAGTATGCCCAAGACAAGTATTTGACAAAGGGAGCTTTGACTCTTGAAAACTCATACCCCAAAAATCTTGTTGGACTTTAAGCTGTTCTATTGCAGACTAACACAGCAACCCACTGAAAGTATGCCCATTGGGAGCAACAGGAGATGGGATCCAGAAATGTCAATCGACTTGCATGGGCTTCACTGAAATACATTACAGCAAACAAAAGTTGCAACAACAATGCAGAATTTCTAGAGAAATGCCCTGGGCCTGGAATGATAGTCCCCAGAGTGAGGTGACAGTCTCTGGGGCCACTCAGACTGCTCTGAGACAACAGCTCCCAGAGTGGAGTGACAGCCCCTGGGGGTAGCATAACTGTCCTGTCATTCCATTCCCAGAACATTTCCATGTCTCCCCAGGATTTTCATTCCAGTCTGGGGTCCCCAAAACGTTTAAAGAAGGGAAATGTATACAAGTAGGGTTACTGTTGAGGTGGGACGTTATGGCATTTTCTACCTATCCTTGGAAAGCAATGGGATCCTTACAGAGCCTGTAAACAGAGCCCAGAGACTAAAGAGACTTACATGCATAATCAGTATAACATATATTACTGTGTAAACAAAATTTCAGTCAAAAGTACCAGTTTCCTACCTTGCAATTAAAGTATGGTTAGTGCTAAACAGCAAACTGAAAGTAAATAGTCAGTTTAGGTTTGAACTAGGAGGGACTGGCGACTAATGGGGGGGCAGAAATCCCATCCTCTACCACTTACTGGTTTCAAGTCTTCGTTGCTCACCCATGCACAATGCTGCCATCTCCATGGCTGGGGGAGGGGCAGTGGTGGCTCCTGCTCTCTCCACCTGCCTGCAGGATTTCCTATTCTTCCTCCCCAGCCCTACTTCTCTTTCCCCATCTGTTCTGCTAAAATAACACCAACAGCAAAATATAAATAAGGGATTCTCCTTAGGGATGAAAAACCCTAATCTACTGACAGTGCAATCTTAAACAAAATTGTACCTTGGCTTCAATGGGCTCAGAAGGCTATACCTCTGTTTATTACACAGGTGAAGCACTGGTGGTTTTCCATATTAAGAATATTTTTATAGGAAGATTATGCAGTTAAGCAGGTACAGAAGAAAAGCAAATTAAAAGACATTGCATAGGACAGAAGTAGGACAATGCAATGCTTAGTCTCACCTTGAGAATGGCCTTTGTGCTGTCACATCAGCTTATATCAGCACCAAAGCTCAGCTGAGTTGATTATAATAATTAGGAGTTAAATTAATACACCATGGTCCTTAATATCAGTGCCACCTTTGTTTCACAGATGCTACTATCTGCATGTTACTGAGCAGTTAAAGCAAAAGGATAGCTACAAAAGAAACTGACAGCTCAAACCCACAGTTTAAGCTCTTTTTGGGCCAAGAAATTGTATTTCAGTTATCTCATTAAAAGCAAGTTTTGCAATCTTAATTTACCTTAACATTTACCTGCGATGTATATGAAAAAGGAGAAGGAACATCATGCAAAATACATATTCTGCAACTGTGATGCATTTGTAGAGTTGTCATTTTTGAAGCAATTCAAACCTTTTGATCTATACATTTCCATAAACTAGGATGTTCCCAGGCTCATAGGCAGGTATAAGTGATGAGTAAGCCACATCACAGATTATGAATTTATGTAGGATAATATTATGCCTTGGATGTATGATGTGGCCAGAGGCTGAACAGCTATATCTACACAATTAGTTCACATACATAGCATTACTGGACTTTTTGATGATATAAATTACAGCTGCTAGATGAAAGAGTGAATAGATCTTGTCATTTGACCAGCAAAAGACTGAGTGAAGTTTTCACCACATAGCAGAAGAAATATAGAGTTCTTTACATAGAACTCCAGGAACCACTTCTGCTACTATGTCTAAATAATCTAATGATACAAATTTAATCTAACGGGTGTTCATTATGGCTCAGTTCAGAAGATCCTTCATATTATGGTTTGGAGAATTAGAGATAACCTTCAGGTTTACACGCTCCCTTCTCACCCCTGGATATTCCTCTCACTTTCAGTTTAAACCAACCATAATCTGATGTGACGTCAAAATAGGTGCTTTATGGTTAATGTTTCCTTCAGACACAAAATTGGAAACCATGGCTGAAGGTAAGTTTCCAGTTCTAATGTAAAAGCATTAATCGTTCTCTGAGAATTTTGGTATCACATCAAACTACGATTAGAGCTAGAAGGAAACAAAAAGACATACCAGGCCAGGTCCATATTTGATGCTGGTTTGAAAGATCAACTGAACAGAGCTGTTTGCATCACTTTGCTATGTACTTATCTTTTTGCCTTATCTCTGAATTTGCTTCATGGACTGCTACCATCTCACCACTTCTGCCGGAGAGACGTTATCATCCTGCTAATCTCAGTATGTCTTTTTACTGTGTGAAAAATTTAGCAGTACCACTATGTCATGATTAAATGGCACTCTGGGCTCTCCTAACCACTTTCAAAAGAGCTGCCTTACTGAAACAGACTCTGACCTTTTGCAGTCAGCGACGTTCCTTCAATAAGGAAAGCAGAATAAGCAGAATACAGCCAGTGTATAACAGTACAGATTTTAAATAGCACATATATAACATGTGGAGCTGATTGATACATAGTTAGCAACAATAATGGATAAAGGACGTCAAGTGATTAGAAATAGAAATGGTGCCAAGGCAAGACTGACAGCTGCTTGCAAAGAAACCAGCAATCTGGCATGCAGCAAAAGGTACCATTTTCTATCTTTGTTCCGTTGCTTTGTAATACAGACAGAATGTTATTACTTAATGCACACTGAAAGTTTAAACAAGAACAATCAAAATGAAATGAAACAGTAATGCAATTCCTTGAGCTAAGAAAAACAGATAAGGCTGCTGTACGAAAATGGTATAATAATAAAAAATAACCTGGACAGTCAACATTGGAAAAAGTAAAGGGTCTGATTCATGGCAAGAGTGTATGTTGACTTGTATGTAGACTGCATGTCTGACCATTCAGTGACAGTAATGTGATTATTTCCAAGATAGTTTAGCAGTGATGTTGTAAAAAGTAGAGCCAACATTTAGAAATCAGATCTTGGACTCAAAATAAAGAATACCTGACCAGCCCACATGCTATGGATCATTTGCAGGAGAATTTAAGTTGGTATTGTGTATGCTGCTATGTCACTTCTGGGGGAATCTATGGTTTTACCATAGTGTTTCCAGTGATTCCTAGAGCTACCCTATGTTACTTTGAAGTTTTCCCCAGAAGTGAAATAACTGTGCACACAATTACATGGATACCCATGTCCCTGCCCCCTATGATCCCACTGGTTGTCAGGCATGGCCTAGCAACTCTAGCCCACATACATACAACCCTCTGCCAGGTCACGATTAAACCTTATTTAGAACTCCAAAAGCCCTCTATAAATTGTTTCAGTCTTTTAGCTTCATTGTAAGACTTGCTGAATATAAATATAATTTGGACCAGGTGGGCAGCCATGTTGGTCTGAAGCAGTAGAACAAATTTTGAGTCCCAGTGGCACCTTTAAGACCAACAAAGATTTATTCAAGGTATGAGCTTTCGTGTACATGCACACTTCTTCAGATATAATGAAAATTTTGCACTTGTGCATGCACACGAAATCTCATACCTTGAATAAACCATAATTTGTACCATTTTGATTTATTCAAGTCTGAAGAAGAAATAATTTTAATACCAACTTGTATTCACTGACTGTTTAATTAAGTCATTATTAATCACACATTTGAAACTATGAAGTTTTAATAGGATTTTAATTGTCACTGTCCTTTATGCAAACTATTCTGTACTAGTGTCAGTTACCTTGATCCAGAGACACCCAGTACAATATGGCTTTGTGTGCAAGTCATATCACATGTAATAATTTGACAGAGATCTGTATTCACCTCTCGAATTAGGGATACCAAAAAGTTCTGCAACTATTAACAGAGGATGCTAGTGATGCCTATGTACAGCAGTGCTGTGCACTGGTTCTGTGCATACTGAGTGCTATTTTTAATTGCACAGAGGAATCCAGTATGAATGTATGTATAAACCACCCTACTAGAATGATATTCACTCCAGAGAGCCACATTGGCAATTCCCATCAATCAAAAGAGCCACATGACTACTACATGCCTTGCTCACTACCCCAGACATACACAAACAATAATATATCACTAGGGATGGGCACGAACCAGTTCACGAGCCAAAGTCAGGCACGAACTTGGACCGGTTTATACAACAAAACAGAACAGAATAAAACAGAATAGAATCACAGAGCTGGAAGGGGTCATACAGGTCATCTAGTCCAACTCCTTGCTCAATGCAGGATAAGCCTAGAGTATCACTGACAAGTGTTTGTCCAGCCGCTGCTTAAAGACTGCCAGTGAGGGGGAGCTCACCACCTCCCTAGGCAGCTGATTCCACTGTTGCACAATTCTTACTGTAAAAAAGTTTTTCCTAATATCCAGCTATCCAGCCAGTACCTTCCTGCCCTTAATTTAAACTCATTTTTGTGAGTCCTATCCTCTGCTGCCAACAGGAACAGCTCCCTGCCCTCCTCTAAGTGACAGCCCTTCAGATAATTAAAGTGCTCGCAATAATGGTCATTCATTTGATCAATTAGGGATGGCTTGCTCTAAGGCCCACTAAGCTGTGGCCAATTCTCAATAAAGGGCCAACCATTTTTGTCACCGCATCACACTGGCTGCTCATATTTAACTTTTGGTCCACCCTTACCCCAAGATCTTGTTCACACACACTGCTACTCAGAAGTGTATCCCCATCCAGTATGCGTGTTCCTTATTTTTGTTACCCAAATGTAGAACTTGGCATTTATCCTTGTTAAATTGCCCACTTTTCCAATGTGCTCAGATCTTGTTGAATTCTGTCTCTATCTTCTGGTGTGTTTGCTGCTGCTCCAAATTTAGTGTCATCTGCAAATTTAATGAGTAGCCCCTCCACACACTCATCCATATCATTTATAAAAAAAACATTGAAAAGTACTGTGCCCAGAACCAAGCCCTGTGGCTCCCCACACCTCCCTCCATTCAGACGAAATGCCATTGACAAATACTCTCTGAGTGTGGTTCTCCAACCAGTTCCCTTTCCACTTAACTATCCTACAGTCCTGTCAAAAGCTTTACTGAAATCCAGGTAAACAACATCAACAGCATTCCCTCGATCCAGTAAGCTTGTCCTAGGTCATCCCTCCTCCCTTTTTTGAACATTGAGCTAACATCTGCCCTCCTCCATTCTTGTGGCATGTCTCCCATCCTCCAAAAGGTCTGGAAGATGATGGACAAAGGCTCTGCAAGCTCTCTAGAAAGTTCTTTGAGCACTCTTGGGTGCAAACCATCTGTCCCTGGTATGCCAGCAATTTAACCTTTCCTGTGTGACCCCCCCCCTTCTCCCAGTCGCAGCTTGCTGCAGCCGAGTGAAAGGCAGCCCAAACTGGCTGGTTCGGTTCAGGCATTTTGGCCTCAGCTTGGGGTACAGATCTACCACGCATTGAACTGGAATGTTTGGGTTTGTGCCCATCCCTATATATCACTGTAATATAGCCCTTTTAATTTACCAGAGCACCTCTGAGAGCACTGGGTTGTCTCTCCCCACTACTGTTGAATTGTGGTTAAACTGCCATGTGTTCTGTAATCATCCAAAGGGTCTATCCCCCACCCATCCCCACAAAAAAGTGTTTGTGGAATAAAGACTCCCCCTGGTGGATCTGTTATAAAACAACGGTTCTATTAATTTACTTGATAATTGGATCTGTTGTACACAGATGCCCTTTTGACAGCAAACATTTGAAAATTCACTTTCTTAAGGACTCGTGTAAAGCTTACAACTCCTTCCTAGTATATGATGTCACCATTCACTGAGTAACACCTTTATCCCATATCAGAATACAACTCTCAATGGATTTCCAACTATATTTGATCTGTCTTTAAAGAATTGAATGCATGGGATTTCCCCCCCCCCCTTCAAATACCAGTAACATTCTCTTTCATGGTGCCATTTACACAAAGTAATTATGTTCCAGAGTATATTCATCTATATTGGAGATTATACAGATATAGAACTATTTGCAGAATGACTCTTCATCAAACACTTAATTAACTCTACTGCTTTCCAATTCATTTCTTTATATATACACAGGCATCAATGGGATCCATTTAAATTTTGTACGCTGGACATTGGATTCAAAATATACACCTAGTTTTGGGAAGTCTTATTTGTATAGTTTTGTTTTCAAAATACAGTTTTGATACTTCACAGTTTTTCTTCAGTTATAACTATGTAAAGTCTCATTTTTATTGCCGTATTCAAAGGTAGAACAGATATTAGCTGCAAGGAATATAACACATTTGGGGATAACTAAATTTGTTTATTATTTTTCATGTGTTAAGTATAGCATAGGCTTCTTTGTTATACCAGTTACAAACAATATACTAACTTGCAAATAACTAATATTGTGATTTGTGGACAGCACTGTTAGCTGAAGTTTCCTGGAGAAAAACTGTTTCTGTCTTTGGACATAGAGTCAAGATTGGATACATGAGAGTCATGTAGGATGCTCTGACAGGGACACTGTTGATCATGAAATAATGAACAGATGAAGGTTCACAGTTTCCACTGTGGCTGACTCTTTAATGAGTTAAAGTGAGATGATGGCCTCAGGTGGCAGCAACCCTCACTGTGTGACCCTTCCCTCAGTTCCCTCTGATACCAGCTCCCACACCGAAGTAACTAACTCCCATTCCCCAAGCATTCTGAAACACAGCACTGCAAGCCACACATACTCTGTAAGGCTTCCTGAACTCTCAGGGGATAAGGAGTCAAGGTAAGCATGGGAAAAAGCCAGGCGGTGGCCTCAGGTGGTACCACTGATTAGCCAACACTGTCCATCCATCAGTCATAGCCTTTGGCACCTCCCTGTTAAATACTGACTTGAAAAATGTTTATTTGAAAGGAATTCACTTCTAGATAAGTACGTATATCCTCATAACAGAGTTCATATCTCCCATACCTCTAAATATAAATTTCAGGAACTCATGATGTAAATATGTGATTTTCAAAAATAAAGAAGAGACCACAGTGTAGATCACTGGTTCCCAAAGTGGGCAATACCGTCCCCTGAGGGTGCTGGAACAATCCAGGTGGGTGGTCAGAGCCTTGGGTGCAATTGGGGGGCATTGAATACAAATAAGGGGGTGGTGGAAGCATAAGGAAAGAAGAGTCCAGGACCTATCTAAAGTAGCCTTTTGGTGGTAGGCCAAATAAGTTTGGGAACCTATGGTGTAGATGGATACACAATACAAGACGTATTGACAATATCATAGTCATTCTCCTTGGTTATGTGCTTTTCAGAGCCAGCTGAAATTTACAGAAAAGGTAGAACAACTACAGACTTAAAATCAAGATTACATGTTTGAATACCCCAAAGTACAATCTCCCTTATAAATAAAACCTGAATTGTGGTGGCATTCTCTAGAACATTCCACACGCTTCAAAATCAGTTCACTCTCTGATCTGTCATTCAGAGGGTCTCCCTATCCATTGGCTGCGTTGTCTGAGTCCTGCCTCCAACATTCTAAACATTTTGCTAATCCTCTCCCCCCCATAGCCAGTCAGAACACAGAGGTTATTTGCATATGCAGCCTCATTGGCCTCTGCCTCGGAACACAGAGGTCGTTCGCATATGCGACTTGATTGGCTTTTACCTCTAACATTCTAAACAGTTTTGCTGTTCTGAGGTAAAATGTGTCCAATCTCCAGGTGAGGGCTGGAGATTACTCAGAATTACAACTGCTTTCCAGATGGCAGAGATCAGTCCCCCTGGAGAAAATGGTGGGCTCTGTATCCTTATGTGTTGCTGAGGTGGCCCCCGTATGACAGCCAATGTGACGTAGCAGTCAGGGCTTCAGAGCACGGGAGAGGCTGCAGGTGTGTGTGGGGGGTGGAAATCTGAAGAGTGAGGGGGAAATAAAGGTAGGTTGATGATTGGTTGGAAAGAAGATATGGTTGCCTACTCCAGGTGGGAAATTCCTGGAGATGCGAGGGATGGAGCCTGTAGAGGGTGAAGTTTCAGGAGGCGTGGGACCTCTGACGGGTACAAAGCCATAGACTCCACCCTCCAAACCAACTATTCCCTTCTGGGGAACCATCGTTGCCAATCTCCAGGTGAGGGCTGGAGATCACTCAAAATTACAACTGTTCTTTAGGTAGCAGAGATCAGTTCCTCTGGAGAAAATGGTGGACTCAGTGTCATTATACCCTGCTGAGGTCACCACAGCAAATTGACACTGAGTGTCCAAGGCTGGGGCATTCACCCAGAGCCTCTTTCTAGAGGTCGTTGTATTTATTTCCACAACGGGCCTTTTTCCTAGTCAATCAATAAAAGAGATCCCTGCTGGAGGAAAGCTAGGATATAGGGGAAAGGATGTCTGTCCCAATATAATCAGGGAAGCCACACAGGAGGGCTTTGCCATTTGCTGCTGCACAAGTATTAGTATATACCAAACCTAAATGTTTTAAAAAAACGGTAACCATCATATTTTGAAAGTATCAGTTTGACAGAAAATAATTTTAGTCATAACACAGTGCAGTTTTGAATGCATCTGAACAAGCAAACTCTCTTTCTTCAGGGGCTGTACAAGGATTCCAGACATGTGTTTCCCTTCAACACCTCTTCAGTATTATTCATACTAAAACACTATGGAGAGCTGTTCTCTACATGTACCATAAAACCGAAAGACATGACTGATGACAGGAACCCACACAACATTTCCTTTTGCCACACAAATGTTGTTGGGGGTTTACAGAACCTCAGAAACCAGATTACAGACTCTGACCTACTAGCTGGCAGTTTCTGTCATTCACAGACAGACCTCCAGTTGGGAGGTACCTGTTTCGGATTAGGGTTATTTTAGTCTTCTGCAAGTGACTTCTCAGAGCAATCAGAGCTATCCAGTTCAGCACTTATTGGAGCGCTCTCTCTGTGTCTTTAGAAAAAAAGATGGGGGAAGGGGGGAAAGCCCTACAAGATAAAAGCTGACTTCAAAGTTGTTCTGAAACACTGATAACCACCCAACTGCAGAAGTATTCAAAATGAACTAGGAATTGAAGAAGGGTGCTGTTCTCTGAAATTCCATGAAGCAGAGTGATTTTTAAAAAGAAGGTATCTTGGTATTGATACTGTGGGCATTTTTGAAAGCAGTCCATGACACCATCCCACAATTCTATGGGAACTGGCCACTGTGCTATCCACTGCGCAACTGAGGGCACATTCTGACCTCAGAACTTTGAGGAAAAGACAGCATTCCTTGCATCCAAGACATCTGCCATGGGACCGAGAGTATATGTCCAGTCCAGCCTGGTGGACTGGAAAACATTCCGCCTGCAGCCCGAGGGCAAGAAGTCCAGCTCAGATTCATCAGCCATTGTCATATGCCAGTCGCCCTGTCCAGCCCGCCCTCCTCCTCCTCCAAGGTGGCCTGACTCACCTTGTGGTCCAGGACGCTGATGTAGCCTTCCAAGGGGCGAGCGGGGAATCCCGGTAGGCGCCGCTGGCCGCTGCCGCCCGGCGGGCGCGGGCTCTGGGGTTCCACGCTGGCTGTCGCCGCCGCCACCACCTGCTGCTGGCTTTGCTCTTTCTGGCCTCCGCCGCTGCCTCCTCCACCCCCACCGATGCTGCCGTACATGAGCAACAAGCTAGTGCACATGGTGGTGAGCGCTAAAGACACAGCCAGCCCATGTCGCTGCAAGGGGGACAAGGAGACACACTGAGAGCCGGGGGAGGGAGGGAGGGGCTAGGCCACACGGGGCGCCCAACCCCGCAGGACGGCGCGGGGGTGGGGACAGCGGACCGGCAGTCCGAGCGGCCGCGGCTCACCCGAGCGGCGCTGTCTTCTTCCTCCCCCACGCACCGTCGCCTGGCGATCCGGGCTGGGCGGCCGAAGGGGCGCCGACACCTCCGGGCGGGGGCGGCCCTTGGGGCTGCATTAGCGACGGCGCGCGGTTCATTCGCGCCCCTGCCAGTTCGCGCGGTTTGCAGCCGTCGCAAGTTTGACTTTTGGGACGCTTTCTGCAAGATCTCGGGAAGCCCGCCGAGGGAGGGTCTGTCTCCGGTCCCTGTTCTGGCGTCTCCGAAATCGGGGCGGCGGACTCCATTTACAGTCTGCCCAAGTTTCCAAGCCGAAGAGCCCAATGAAAAGTGCACCCCCTCACTGCCCTTCGGACACCTCCGCGGCCTCTCCCACCCCCCTTTAGTCCTCTCACCTGTTCCTCCACCTCCTTCTCTATCCTAACCTTCTCTCCCTCATCCTCTACTCCCCCCCCC
>NW_015168045.1:1061803-1131713 GCF_001447785.1 Gekko japonicus
CCCCCCGCTCCGGTCGCACATGAATTAACGAGGTGAAAGTTATCTGCTTTTTCCTGCAGGTCTGAGCCTCGTTAGCAAAAAGCCCACAAACTGGACAAGCAACACATCCGAGTGAGGGTGAATTCCCCTAGCCAGCCCTGGAAAGGATAAAAGGTGCCCTCCCCGCGGCAAACACCCACGTCAGATTGGTGGCTTCGTTTCAAGTCCCCGGGTGATCTGGGATCATTAGTTCCTATAACTGACTTACCATCAGCGTCTTCATTTTTGAGCACCTCTTTATACCGAGATCTCAGGCTTGAGCATCCGGAGCCACTTTTTCCTCTAGGGTTTCCATTGCGAAGGAGCTAGGGACATTGCGTTCCCCGCCCCCCACTCTCTGTTTGCCGGGATTGAGAGCGAAAAATACAAAAATCACCAGCAGAATCAGCCCAACCTTGAACTGCTGTAGAAAGAACGGCTGTTGCAGAGATTAGAGACAGAATTAAAACTGGACCCTTTTAGAGTCTCCCAGTGATCTACACCACTACCGCCTGCCGAAGCTTTCTGGGTCCTAAACCACGCCATATCCCCCTCTCTTCCCCGGCTCGGAGACAGTTTCACGGTATATGGGAGTTAGCTGCTGCTCTTATTTCAGTTCCTTTAATTCCTAGGATAAAAATCTCATCTTATTAGAGAAGCTACTTCTTCCCTTTATGAAATTTTTAAAAAATCACCCCAGGGGGGAATAATACATCCTATTTCTCTGCACTCTCAGCTTTACAATGTCATATTTAATCAGTGGGTGGTCTTCTGATCAACAGAAATGACACACTTTGAAAATACAAAGCAGTATACCTTGCAGGCGTGATCCCAGTTTGTATTTATAAAATCCTATTTGAAATACAATCCCCAACCTATTTGTTTTTCCTGAAGAAAGATCCACCAGCCCATATTTTTTTTAGTATTACAAGGTTTGGGGAAGGTGGGAATTTGTGCTTGTGTGTACTTTTAATCTAAGCCTTCAAACACAACACTTACTAGGTAGTAAGAGCCACTGAGCTCACTTAGACTTACTTTTGAGTAAACTGCTTTGGTTTGTACTGCCTTCTGTATTTATTTGTAACTGTTCTGTTAAATATTTCCACATTCTGTTTTTGGTACTTACATTATTTAACTGCAGGCTTTTAATGTCTTCTAAATATCATGAATGTGGCAATCATTCATATATCTTTTATCATATAATTCTTCCTATGTAGTATCATTCATAATCTTAAACAATTGCCTTAAGATAATTTTAAATTACAATTTCTATGTAAAGACAATCACGTTTCATTTATTTAAATAGTCTCATAGTTTTCTTTCCTCTGTTTATCTGTATTAATGACACAAGTATAAAACCTAACTTAAACTTCATGCTTTTTTTTTGCTCTAGGAAATATGTGCCCCCCTTCAAAATAATCCATTTTTACACCAGTGCCTTTTGATTAAAATGGTACTTCGTATGGACAAAATTCTGTTTCTATTGCATATAGAGCATAATTGTAATATATACTGTCACATCTAACATATAGCAACATAGCATTAAAGATTACATTAAGAAGAAAACTATCAGCAGGCTAGCTGAACCATGGTTACAAATGCTATCTTTTTCAAGGCTGAAATCATCATTGAGATACATTTTTCATCTTCAGTAATTCACTCATGGACTAACAGTGGAACAAATGCCATCTCTAGTATGTCAGAGAATTAGCACTTACAAGTAATGTTTTTTAAAGAAGAAAGTAAAGTGATTGTCAGATATGCACAATTACTTCAACAGATGAACAATAAGCATGTTTTATTATCTTAAAGAAGGCTACTGTCACTGAACAAATTATTGCTATTTATTCAATCAGTGCTTTAGGTCTGAATAGCACCAGTTGTTAAGACAGGAGAATTAATATGAGATGAATCTTATCAGGCCTTGGTAATTCTTTACCATGTAGTCTCACTTGACATAAATTAGAGGAACAAAGGGCCAACTTGGTGAATCATTGAAAGCAAATGAACAGTGGCTCTCTAAGTCTTTCTACCATGGGCTACAAAGGGGAGCTTATACATCTTACAGTACTTTTCCATTCACTACTAGCAAGCAGGTTGCTGGAGCTGACAAACTCTCCATAGCAAACTCCATGCCAAACTAAGGCATCACATTTATGATTAAGGCTCACAGAAGTATGTTGGACATCTGTTACACAGTATGTCTAACCAAGTCATCAAGCTTATGAGTTTGCTAGAACTAGTTGCTATTGATTAAGTGGCTGAGCTAAAATTTGCAATTTAATGCTGAGCTTGCCTTGACTCATGTCCAGTTGTCTGATTCCTAGATATTTAATTAGATTGCCATGATGGTCATGGACACAGTTCTTGGCAGCCAAACCTGTATAAACAAATAATGCAATGTAAATTTTGCAGCCGTTTTTATGTGTAGATGTGGTGTGTCAAGGGAAATTTGTAAGTCAATTGGAAAACAGCTCAGTTACTAAATCAATGTTAAGGTCCACAAAAATTAAACTCTTTAGCTCTGTATATGTTTACTTTACATTATTTCTGTGTACATATGTGCACATGGAAAATGGAAAGATTACACTTTACATTTAATAATTAGATTTATAAGTAGTCAAGGAGTACAGATGAGTTTATAAACACTTAATTGACTTGCAAACAAGTCAATAAAGCATTTTAAGAGTTCATCTGACTCTGGTTTCACTGAGAAGTGAATCATAACAGCAGTAATTTCTTTTTTTAAAAAAATGTAAGGGTCACTTAATTGCTTTTTAAAAAAATATCAGAATCAGTGACAATAATATAATACAACAGGTACACATTACAGACCTGCTTTGTGTAACTACAAAAATGACAGCTTTTAAAAACTCTTGTACACTATAGAAATATGCTGTATGAAGCTACAGCATGATTCTAAATCTTTTTAAAAGGATAATATTAATCAAATACTAACATTTTAGCAGATACACAAGGCAGATCTGTAATGTTCACTGACTGAAACTGTATGATCAGGATTTCCTAGTAGACCGGAAATCACCGGTAAATTTGTTCCACCTATACTTTTTCCACCCAAGGAGTTCAGACCAGTACTCCTGGGATATCTCTTAACCAGACTCTACTTCAGTTCAGACCTACTTAGTGTGAGTTTTCTGGTGGATCGCCAAGGAGTACCTCGCTAAAGACCAGACAAAAGGCTTTCCAGCATTTTAAGCAGACTAATAGCTTCTGCATGGTGCTTGAGTCTACCCTTGCAGCACTTCAATAATTGAAACCAACCTCCTCAATTTATTTATTTTTTTCACAGCATGAAGTGGCATTACTTATGTAGTACATTTTTGTCTCATCTTCCTCAAGGAGTGTAAGTGGCATACATAATTCTACCACCCCCCTTTTATCCTCACAAAACACTATGAGGTGGGTTAAGCTAAGTCAAGAGAAAATTACTGGCCCAAGGTAACCCAGTGAGCTTTCAGGCCCCACCCAAAGCTTGGCAAACCCTAATTCTCCTTATGGGGGGAAGAAACTGCTTCCACATACAAAGTGAGATGTTTCAGTCTCTGGTCCTTAGTTTCCTGTATGGAAATGCATTCAATCTTCCTTCTGATTTCAGAAGGCCCAGACACAAGTTTACAATCTGAGGGACTGAGCCCAAGAATCCAGCAGTGTATGCCAAAACTTTAAGTGCACAAATAATATTAAATATTTCAGAGTTGTTTCACTTGAATGTATGAACATTTGTTTGAAATGAATGAAGCATATATATCAACCAGAGAGAAAAAACTGCAGCAAAAGTTACTCAAGGCACAATCTATAGTATTTTGTCTCTGCCTACTAAATGAATTAAGTATGTAGATTTGCCAGCAATCTAGAAACCATACCTGTGAAGAGTGAAAAACAGAAAGGAGAAGTTGAAAGTACAGTGCCTCTTGTCCCGTTTCTCTATAAGTGCCCTCACCCTCTACTCCTACCTTCTGCAAAGCAAAACTAAAGTCCTCCTTGGTGACATGGGGAGGCAAAGTGACCTGTAGAGCAGCAACTACCTATTCCCTCACTACTTTTAGCTTAAGGGACAGGTATTATCCAGGGCTCTTTTTGTAGAAAAAGCCCAGCAGGAACTCATTAGCATAATAGGCCACACCCAACAGCAAGAACTCATTAGCATATTAGGCCACACCCTGACAGCACTGCTCATTAGCCCATTAGGCTACACCACCATGTTACCAGAAGTGTGGTCATCCAGCCACACCCTTCTTATTCTGTTTACCTTGTTTGTTGTCAAAACCCAGGGCTTTTTTAACTCCTTTGCATGTTAGGCCACACACCCCTAATGTAGCCAATCCTAATGAGTTTCTGCTATTGGGTGTGGTCTATTATGCTAATGAGCTCCTGCTGGGCGTGGCCAACTCGGGAGCCAGCCGGAACTCCGTTCCTGTGTGTTCCTGCCCAAAAATAGCCCTGATTATGCCCAAATCCCGATGGCAAGCCTAAATCTATCTTGAATACAGAATCTTATTGTTGAGGGAAAGGGCAAAGCCTATAACTCACGTCTATATGAAGCTGCTTCAATGTGGCAGGGTCTTCAATCTGCTGGCAAAAACCTATGAATTATTTATCCAGTTTTGTCTACCCCTCTCACATGCAAATCCCCCCCCCCCACACACACCATTTACAAGTTAGCAATCTATTGGAATGTGAGTTGTGGTTGTGTGTTAGCATGCAGGGAGTGCTGAGCCTAGGAGCTGCTACTTTATAGGAATTTGTGTCATAGAGCATTCTTCCTAACTGGAGAAATATTTGGAGATGTGAAGATTTCAGAAAAACCAATTTTACATTTTAAGTGTGACCCAACTCTTAATGAACATTACTTAAAATCATTTAATGGCACACTGTTTTGGATGAATTCCGGTGCTCTTATAGTACTGGTAAAACATGGATGGCTAGGAAAACAAGGTGAGGAAAAGGGGAACAAGAATTTTTTCAGTACTTCTAATATATAAAAATAAAACATTACTGCTGAATATAATGTTTAAATTGGATAAGAACTGTATTATCCTTGAACACCTGAAATGGCATATTTGCTTGTAATACTCCTATTGTGTAAGTGGGGCTTCCACTTCTACGCATGCAAATGCTCTCCCTAGAATAACCCCAGAGTCAGCCTGTCAGCATCTGTCCTCTGCATACAGAATGCCTTCAAGGCACTGCCATGCAGAGTCTACAGCTGTCCTCCTTTCCTCAAACCCGATTCACCCTTAAATATTTAACAGCTTTGTGCTTTTCTGAAATGCACAACATTTTAATTTTCATGTAAAAAGCCTGATGCTGTTATTCTAATTTAGGGCTATACATGGTTCAGATTGATCTGTGTTTGTAAGAGAATTTCCTGTGCAAGATGGTTGTCTATGTTATCTTTAAATGTGCACTGATGCTGCCTTACACTGAATCAAACCAAAGTTGCTTACAGCCCACCTGTTAATACTTGAATTGCCCTGCTTGCTTTCTGCATCAAGGTCAGTATTGTCCACTCAGGCTGGCAGGAGCTCTCCAGGGTCCCAGGTGGAAGTCTTTTCGCACCACCTACTAACTGATCCTTTGAATTGGAGATGCCAGGGATTGAATTGGGGATTTTCTGCATGTAAAGCAGATGCTCTGCTACCGAGCCATGGTATGTCCCCTTAAAGATACAAGATGCATAGGTATGGAGTAAAGTTTACCTGTATACAAGCTATACATCAAGCTTGTACACAAAAGCTTATACCTTGAATAAAATATTGTTGGTCTTAAAGGTGCCACTGGACTCAAACTTTGTGCTGCTACTTCAGACGAACACGGCTACCCACCTGAATTAATTTATTATGTCACTTCAAAAATATTGTGAAAGGAGAACTGCATTTTTTCTTTTTTATATTTTATAGGATAAAATATAAATATTTGTGCCCAAAGAGGGACACTCATACACAGAGCTGGATCAAAACAATCCAGAACTTGATAGTTTTAATAAATGTGGCATACTGTGGCTGGGCATTCCAAAGTTGTTTACAGCCCAACTGCCACCAGTTGAATTGCCCTACCTGCTTTCCGCGTAACACAGGGAGGAAGAATGGCTTAAGTCAGTTGGTAGTGAGCTGCTCATGCTGTCTCCTACCATCAACCTAATGTGCAGTTGGCTGCATCAGTGCCCACTGTGGACTAACTTGTGAGGACAATTCCTTAAGAGGGCCCTCCTCAGGATGGTGTTATAGGGAATTAATCTGCAATAAACCTTAACTTTGTGATAACCTCCAGCTGTGGTAGAATCAGAGGTCATTTCGGGGGGGATTGCGGGGGATCGCAGTTCCCCCGGGTGAGGTACGGGGGCGGGGCACATGACGAAGCCCCGCCCCCTGCTTCCGGCCACCCCGCTTCCGGCCCTCATTCAGCCAGGACGAGGCAGGAGAAGAGGGAGGGTAAATTGCTTCCTCCCTGCCTCTCTCCACCCCTGCCTTCCTGGGGCCAGGGAGGGCCTTCGCGGGGCTTCCTTGCACTCCCGCCAGTCTTGCAGGTCCACCGCCGGGCCCCTCATGGGGCTCGGCAGTGGAGCTGCAAGGCCAGCAGCGGTGGCCGGGACCATTGGTGGCGGGGTGTGTGGCCTTATGACACACTTCCGGTGATGTCAGGGGGTGTGGCATATGCTAATGAGTTATGCTAATGAGTTCCCCTAGCTCTTTTTCTACGAAACAACCCCTGGGTAGAATGAAGAAAACAAGTAACCCACATCTGTGTATTATAAGAGGAGCCCCATCTACCAGTCTAACAGGAGCCTGGCTGATCTTGCAGCTGGCTAATTAGTAGCAGCATTTAACTCCACACTCTGGGCAGTACTCTTCGTGGAAGCGACAAGTCATCGTTGTGCTGCTCAGGACTGGCTCACCCACTAGGCAAACTAGACTTCTGCCTAGGGCACCAGGCTGCAGCCCCTGGAGGTGGGCACTGAAATGCCCTCCCGCCCTGCTGCCCTCACCCCTGCCCCACTCGGCTGTGCTCCCTCCTCCTCCTCGGGTGCCGCGGGGCTTTTGCTTCTTGGATCCCTGCAGGCAGGCTCCCCAGAAGGCACACCATGAGGAGGCTCCAGCGTGGGCGGACTGGTGCATGAGCTGAGGCACACAACTCTGAGGTGGCAAGTTGAGTGGGCATCAGACTCAGCGGCCTCCCAAGGGGGCTGTTGGAGGCTCCAAGCACTGCGGGGTTGGGGCGAGGAGCAGAGGCGGCGCTTGTGGGGCTGGGACATTGCTGGCTGGCTGGACACCGCATCCCCAGGCATGCACTCCTCCAGCCCGCCTGTGCCCAACAGGCTTCTTTGGTGCCCAGGCAGGAAGGAGGGGGAGGCAGAGGGAGCCCCCCACCTCCGACTGACCACCAGCTTTGCACCACTTCAGCGTCATGAACAGCTCCTTCCTGAGTTACCAGGAAGGATGAGCGGGAGGGGCATCCCGCAGGAGCAGGGGAAGGGGAGAAGGGGAGCTTCTGCTCCACAGTGCATTCTGAATGTTCGCTGCTCCTCGCGGTGGGATTGCCCTTGCACAGAGTGGGCCAAGCGTCCAGTTGGGAGGGGGGCTTTCCCTGTCCCTCATGTAGCTCTTTTTTTAAAAAATTGCACCATCCCATTGCAAAGCCTCGGAGGGGGGGTGTCCCTCCAAGGTGGGAGTGGCTTTGCTGCCAGCGTCTGAGATCTGGGCTGTGTCACTTGGCGCACACTGCTGTCTGCTGGAGTGGCAGGAGGAAACTTGGTGGGCTTTCGAGCCAAATCGGCTTCTGTCTCGGGAATGATGGGGGAGGGGGAGAGGCTGGGAAGCCTTCTCATCCCCTGCCACCTGGAGCGCCGCTGGCAACACCACCTAGTCGCATGTGCCTTCCAAGGTGGAAGTCACCAGCCTGGGTGGCTTGACTGCTGCAAGGTGCCTCATCACGAGGCTGGCCCAGGAGGACGGTTAATGGCAGCTCGTACATGGGGGGGGGGCACCACAAGACAACCTCGCCTGGGGGAACCACAAGCTAGCCCCGCCTAGGGTGCAAAAAAACCTCGGGCCAGCTCTGGTGCTGCTAGCATCCATTCCGGTTGGGCTCTTGCACCTAGACCTTTAGACCCCTTGGCTTTGGACTTGGCTCTGTGTTCCTGGCTCCTGACCCCGGCTTGGCTTTGGACTACATTTCTGGTTAGTGATTTGGACTTGGCTCTATGTTTCTGGCTCCTGACCCTGGCTTGGCTTTGTGGACTTTGCACTGTCTTCTTGGCTCCTGACCTTGGCTTGTTCTGAACTCCCTTTGACTGGCACTCCCTTTGACTGGCACATTGCTGGCTTAAGACCTTGGGTCAATGAAGCTAATAAATGAAATGGAAAAAAATGGACTGGCACATTGCATGAATCACTGTATCTAGGTCAGGGTAGGACAGGTAGGGGGCCAGTTGACTGACCTGGAGCAATTAGAAAAATACCAGTCTGGAAGCATTTGTGATCTGGGCCTCCATTGATAAGGAGGCATCCAAAATCACACCCATGCTCTTGACAGTTGGTGCCGGTACCAAGGGCGCACTTTCAGGATCCGGGAGTTGTCACGTCAACCCTGAGTCCCACAACTAGCCACAGAACCACTGCCATTGCTGAATTCACTCTCAGCCAACTCTGTTTTAACCATCCCACCACAGTTTTCAAACCCTCAGCCAGATTTACTGGGGAAGTATCCAGTCAGCCACCCATCAACAGGTATAGCTGGGTGTTGTTAGTGTACTGGTGACAACCCAGCCCAAAACTCTGCACCAATTGGGTGAGGGGGTACATGTAGATGTTAACAAGATTGGGGTGCCTGGTTGACACCCTCTCCCTGAGCACCACCCTCTGTCCTCAACCTTGGAGGAATGAGGTAAGCCATTTCAGGGCTACCTTGCATATTCCTATGTCAGTTAGGCAGTGGGTCAAAAGGTTGTGACTGACCATGTTGAACACTGCTGTGAGGTCAAGAAATAGCAGCAGTGCCAACCTGCCTCTGTCCAGCTGTCTACAAAGATGTCTGTGAGGGCGACCAATGCTGTCTCCATTTTGTGGCCTGGGTGGAAGCCAGACTGGAATGGGTCCAATGCTGATGTGTCATCCAGGAATTTCTGGAGCTGTTCTGCTGCCACTCTTTCACTTACCTTGCCCAGAAATGAAAGATTCAAAACTGGAAGGATCCAATTGATCCAATGTTGGTACAGCCATTGCCTCCACTGCCCCCTGGATAGACCCCTGTGCCCAGGGACAGATTGATAATGTCCATCAAGGGACCCCATATTTCATCATTACTGGTTTTTACCAGCTATGAGATGAGTCTAAGAGGCAAGTGGTTGGACTAGCCACACCCAGAATCCAGTCAAAATCAGCCCGGGAGAATCGACTGAAGTTGTTGAATACGGAATCCAAAGATGGCCAAGGGGCCTCCAGTTCACATACTGTATCAACAGTTGGCGGGAGTTTTCTTTTGCTCATGGGTCACACAATAGGTACTTTTCAATGAGGGATAGTGTCCGTTTGGTGTAGTGGTTAGGATCATGGACTGTAATCTAGGAGAACCGAGCTTGATTCCCCACTCCTCCACATGCAGCTGTTGATGTGACCTTGGGTCAGTCACAAGTTCTTTCAGAGCTGTTCTCTCATGAGCAGTTCTCAAAAGAGCTCTCTCAGCCCCACCTACCTCACAGTGTGTCTGTTGTGGGAAGGGAAAGGAGATTGTAAACCACTCTGAGACTCCTTTGGGTAGTGAAGGGTGAGGTATAAATCCAGTCCTCCTCCTCCTCTGCCTTCTTAATGGGTATCTAGCTCTTCTACAATTTTCAGATTTTAATAAGGAAGAACTCTGGTGGCTCTCTACCTTTACACCACCTAAAAATCCTATTCTGTGTTACCCTGTGTGTCATGCCAAAATTTGCAAGGTTTCATCCATCAAGATGTTTCTTTTCTCTAACACCATAGGGACCCATTTCTCACACAGCAGACTGTGTTAGTGTTAGGTATTATTTTTTAAACATCACAAGACAGCACACCTTTAACTGTGGAGAAAAATGAGACGGCAGAGAAATGAGGAGGCAGTGTATAGCTGAATTGATTGGGCAGGAATTGTAGGTAAAAATATTTTTCTATAAGTCACACACCAAAATCAGCATGTTTGAGGTTCTAAAATCTAGTTGCTTCCTCTTCCTTCAGGAGTAAGCTTTCCCAGGAACCTCAGCCATGAGCCTCAAAACAGCTGACAGAAACTAAAAGAGTTTCAACTATGTTGAGGTAAAGTCCATGATAATTGTGATCTGTAATTCTGTCTCACCTCTGTATGTGTTTTCCAATTTATGTAAACATTAAATAAGAACTTTTTTTGTTTTCTTTTTTGCAGAGATACATTACTGGTGCATATAGATTTGCATCACAGACATAGCCAATGGAAAACAGCCAGCAGCCAGCATGGTAATGAGCTCACTTTATAGATTTTTTGTTCAAACTACAAACTGATTCATGAAATGCTTTTCAAAATTGGGAACGTGCATCAAGGACTGGTGAAAAAGAAGAAGAAAAACAATATACTGGATTAATCAATACTGTCTCCCTTTTATGAAATTGGGCCGTCTTTGAACTTTCTGACAGAAGCAAATAGCTAAAGAATGAAATATTGCACAGAAGGAAAAAGTGCAAATGAAAATACATTGAGAAAAACAAGGTAAGACCTGCTGACTTGGCTATTTTACTACATTTCCTTATTCTGAATAGCAAAAATAAAAGGCATACTTCTGGCTATTTGCAAGCCAATCTTTCATGTAGGACAGGGGGAAAAAACCCATCAAGATAACAATATGCTGGTTTCTTTCCCCTTTAAAAATACAGCCTTGGTTTAACAAAGTAATGTCCTATACATTTTAAATATTTTGGTTATAGGACATCATCTTTGAACATTTTGACTGCGTAGAAATAAATGTCACTGAAGCACAATACAGAAAACATAATTTTTTCATTACAACTTTGACAGCTTTTTTAAAGAGTTTAAATATATTTGTTGAAGACAATAGGAAACAAAAATGTATCTACCTAAAATTGGCTAACTGAATGGAATGCTACAGAATTAGTAGAAATTCATTTAAATGCTGTGATTTTTTCAAATGATTGGACATCTGTTTCCTAAATAGTAAGTGAAGAACATGCTATGAAAAAGAAGGAATTCTAAACAAGGTTTTCTGTGGCAGATTGTGATTTGCAGTCTGCATTTGTTTCCTCCTCTTTGGCTAAAAAATATTGTAGAACAATGTACTTGAAAAAACTAGCATTAAGGAGACAGGCTCATCTAACTAATATGCAGAGAAGAAGGCACTAATAAAGCATGAGAAAAGACTAAAAGATAAAAAATATATTATGGTGTCATTTTCAGTGCTTTATGTATTAGTAGTTAGCCCAGAGGGAGATCTCCTGCTGTTACCTACACAAACACAAACATCACTTATGATGACAGGCTGAATCACAACACTGACAATATGTGATTCTCTTACTGTGAAATCTGAGCAGGGGCATGCTAGAAACTCATCAAGTTATCTTGACATCAGCCCAGCAATTGGTTTATTGGGAGGGGATATAATGGTAGATATAGGAGGAGTTTCTGTTTTTATTTATTTATTTTTGATTGGGTCCTATAGTGCAAGCATAGGTTCATGGCATAAGCAGGGACTTTCCTGCCTTTCCCTTTCCCTATGCAGCCTTCTGGTGTTCCTGAAATTATGCAGCAGTCAGTGGATCCCTGCTGTTCAAGTAACAGAGGGGAACTGGCAAAAATTGCCCTCCCTGTTTTCTGCAAGTCAAAGTACTTACCACAAACAGAAAAGGCACTTAGGATCCAAGCCACGGTCTTGACACTTGTATGGCTACCTTCATTGTGAACAGGTAGAATTTGTCTGAGAGCTCAGCAAACAGTACCTTGTGTTACTTGTATTTTGATAAGAAGTGGTATGTATTCTTACTGGGAAGGGTTTGTATTCATGAACTGCAGCGCAAAAGGCAGCTAAAACCTCTGTCATATGCTCTGACAGTAAAGTGCTTGAACTTTAATATTGAAGTGCATGTGGATAATTAAAGCAGTACCAATGACAGATGAGAAAACCAGTCCTGCAGTGTAGAACTACCTTTCTCAAGCTCAGAACTGTTTCCTTGCTATTTCTGAGCCATTCTAGGCCTTAGCTAGGCCTTGCTGTTGTCTGAAGCACCACCATGTTGAGAAACATGCAGGCATTTCTGGGTTTCCTAAACTACCAAGTCAGCGCAAAGCCAGTACAGAATTAGGCCGACCCTCCAGAAAGATCCTTTATGCTGACCAAGAGATAGTTTGGAGACTGGTTTATTGAGCTCAAAGGTCATCCATTCATTGCGATGAAATAAGACCTACAGGAAACCTGCCCTGGAGAGCAAGTGGTGCCAAAAGTTGAGATCTAGGGTCTTATCTGTTCTAGGGTCTTGTTCTGTTCTTCTCATCCTCCCGAAAGACCTGCAAAACACAGCAAACATACGGTGAGCATGCAAGGAGTATACAGACACACATGTACTCAGCATGCCCAAAATGATGTAATGTAGACATGGAAATTTTGGTTTGGGCACCTCATAAAAGGCAGAGCTTTAGAACAGCACAGGGCTGTCATCGTCATTTTTTTTTTTTTTTTAATGGCATTTTTAAAATGTGTGTGTGCGAGTGTACCTGGAAGCCATGGCGACCTCTGGTAACTGACCCCTTGATCAGACTGCCGTAGCTATGGGCCTGTGAGTAAGACAGGATGCTGGATTAGATTGACTATTGGGTCTGATCCAGCAGGGCTCTTCTTATGTTCTTATGGACTAGAAGAACTACTGGTCTGATCAAACAGTGCTCTTCTAATGTTCACTCCAGAAGGTTGGTGAGGCAGGACTTCCCTTTGCAGAAGCCATGCGGATTTTCCCTCAGCAGACTTTGTTCCTCTATATGTGCCTAACAATTCTCTCTTTGATGACAGCTTCTACTAATTTGCCTAGGACAGATGTTAAGCTGACTGGTCTGTAATTTCCTGGTTCCCCTCTAGATCCCTTTTTTAAAAATTGGTGTAACATTTGCTACTCTCCAGTCTTCCAGTACAGCATCTGAATTTTTTGATAGTTGCTCTACTAACCTGTATATGTAAACTATCTCGCGTCAGGACCCAGAGACTTATCAGTTTTTAATTTTCCCAATCTCTGGCCAACTCAATTTTGCTAAGTCTATATTGTCTGGTAGGATTCCCAATAATATAGCCTCCTTGACTTGACTTTTAGACTTAGCAGTGCTTTTCCTGACCTGTGGAATGCATTCTACTTGGGTTTCAATTAGTATGATTTCAAATAACTTCCAAACATCCTCTAGGCATCTGAATCTCTTCTGTTTCCCCTTCAGCTTGCTTTTTATTATTCCCATCATTTTTGTAAAGTTCCCTCTTTTGAAATAAAATGTTACAGTTTTGGATTTCAGGGATGTGATGGACTGCACTTCTAAAAGCTTAGAAGTGCTTTGTAAACAGGTAATGGACTGTGAAGGGTTAATTTCTCACAAAGCCAGAGAGCCTTGAGTGACAGGCTGCTCCAAGAGATCTGATTGGTTAGCATCAGTTGAACAGAGAAAGATTTCTGAACTGGACGCTGAAGAGAATTGAATCTGATTTCAACACTAGTTGAGAAGGGTTGAGTACTGAAAGTGTATGATTTCAGTTCTGACTGAGAGCAGTTTATAACACAGATGGAGTACTGGGTAGTTGGGCGAAGACTCCCATTTGGGCCAAGGAAAGGGGATAGATCTTCTAAAGAGAGAATTTCTCTACCCAGTTAAAACAGAGAGAAAGCTCTGAAGAGTGGAGAGATTCCTCTCCACTTGTGCGTCTTCTGTGGTTAGAGACTGCCTTTTGAAACCTGAAGGGTCAGTAGAGCTCAAGAAGGGTGCTCGTGTGTTTAGTGAAGGAGTTTGGGTACTGGATAGAGTGTCCCAACCTCCTGGAAACCAAAAGAGAGAGAAAATACTGTTTGAGTGAATACCCAAAGAAAGTGTACTGGAGTGTTTGAAAAACACAAACAAAAACATATTATCTTTCTTGCACCTGGACCTAAAAGTTCCCTTTGCTCATCCTGGCTAGTAGCCATTGATGGGCCTCTCCTCCATGAATCTGTCTGATCCCCTTTTAAAGCCACTATGCTAGTTGTTGTTGTTCAGTTGCACAGTCGAGTCCGACTCTTCGCGACCCCATGGACCAGACCCCGCCAGGCCTTCCTGTCTTCTGCCGTCCTCTGAAGTTTGCTCACTATGCTAGTAGGCATCAACATGTCCACTGTGAGTGAATCCTACAATTTCATTACTTGTTAAGTAGGTGTAGGACTTCAGGTGAACCTACAGGCATACATAAAAATATGACCTGGCTCCTTTATCCTCTCAACAGGGGCAACACCATCCACAATAGTCAGAAATAGGACCAGTTATACCTGATTTCTTCAAGCTGACATAGCACGGCAGCACGAGGGCAATAGTGTACCTAGAGTCTGTTTAATAGCTTTTATACTAAAGAGAAGCAAGTGACTTATATGTGGTTTCCTTTTAGTTATAAAGTAGGGAATGGCGGTTCTCCAGACCTTCTATGTTCCTTCTCCTATCCAGAGGTGTGTGCAAACTGCATGTGCAAAGGAATCAACTTGGGGGACAGTTCTCTATACTAAAATCAGTGGAGAATACCATTAATAGAAAACACGTGCAGGCTGGGTCCCTCTATTTAAATGATATTGAAGGGAACATGTGAAACAACATGGAGATGACTTTGTCATCACTATAAGAGTTGTGCAATCATACTAATTATAGAATGATCTGAACGTATAAGCTACAGGAAAGTGGTTAAAGGTAAGCTGGGCCGAGTCTGGGCAGGACTTGCATAGGACTGCCAGTGTGCCAGAGGCACCTACATAGCTCATCTTGGGTTCTTTGGAAGAAAGATTGGCTATACGTGTAATAAATAAGTATAATTAATTCACATGTTTTCATGTATTGGAGTTCCCGGCCTCCCGGTAAAGCCGGTGAGGTCGGGGGCTTTTTTGCCGCCTCGGAGGAGCTGGGGCAGCAACAGAAGCATGACGCACAGCATCATGACGGGGATGGGGTGGGCGGAGCCGGCTTGGCTAAACCGCCGGGCTTTGCTCCCATCTGTCAGTTGTAGACTCGTGCTTGGAGGAGCTTGACAGCAAACTCCGAGCACGTTCTGAGTGCTTCTGTGGCCCTGTGCCAGCCACAGCCGTGGGTCCTTGTGGCGGCAGCGGCATTTTTGGGGAGGCGGCGTCTGCGCCAGCAGCATTTTCGGCAGCGACTTTTTGACGGCAGCGGTGGCGTTCCCACTGGGAAACAGTCCTAATCGGGCCGTGTTTTGCCTGGCTAGCTGGGTCGAGAGTCGGCAGCAATTGTAATGGGAGGCGGCAGCAATAGCACGCAGTTGGGAAGCATGCAGCAGCACAAATAACCCCTCAGTTGGTAGCTAGCAGCTGCGGCCCCGATTTGGAGGGCAGCAGTGTCCCTCTTAGCACAAGCGGGATTATCTAGGAGAGGGTTTCTGGTGGGTCCGGGGTGGTCTGAGTTGGCATTTGGTGAGGCTGCTGGGGCTTGTGCTGCCCTATCCCCCCCCCAGAGGCCAAAATAATAACAGTAATAATTACCAGAATCAAAACCACTTTCTCAGGACTAGGCTGGGAATAAATGGCCGTGAAGATTTGGGCGGCTGTTGCCCTTGTAATCTATTTGATATTACCAGCTGTTCCTGGCTGTTAGGGAGTGGCAGTTAGGGTTGACATCTTGGTAAGGTTGGGTGGCCATTTTGAGTGGTGCTACCTAGAGGTGGCCATTTTGAGGTGGTCTGTTTCAAGTGGCCATTTTGGAGAGGTCTTTTCTGGGCAGCCATTTTGAGTGAGCATCAGGGGGTGGCCATTTTGATAGCATTTCTGGGGTGGCTGATCTGGTGCAGCCTTATTGGAGATTTGGTGCAACTTGGGGGACCCTCGCTGCATTGACCGTGCAAGGCGTAAGGCTAACAGGCAAATGAGGAAGACCATGGAGGGTGGTTTAGGGAAATTTCTGCCGCACCCCAATATACGGGTCGAGTTACAAGACCTGTATAGAGCGGATGGGGTGCACCTGTCTGACAAGGGCAACGGGTTCTTTTGTTCCTCCTACAGTTTTGCTCAACAACTTCAATACCTTCTTCAGCCCAAAAGAGAAGGAAGGGAGGAGGGGGAAGATCCAGTGAGACTTATACCTGAGGAAAAGATCTCATACTGTGGCATTTTGATTTACGTTATGGGCAGCCAGAGCTAAGCAGAGGCGAGTTTACCCTTGGACTGTTCCTCCTACTTTCGATTCTGTGCTACACACACACACACACACACACACACACCAGAGACCTGTGGAATCTTAATAAATTAGTGCATTAAAAGTCATCAGTTGGCATTTGTATGTGTATATATAAAGAAAAGATGTAAACAGTGAATCAAAAAACAATAGAATATAAGAAGTAAAGCACAACCTGTGCCATCCTTGTATAAAGCTCAAATGCATACAAGACATCCAGAGTAACCATTTGCAACAGCAGTAACATTGTAATAAGTAGTTGTTAGAGTTACTAAGCTAATTTAACACCTGTAGTGTGAGAACACCCCATAATATGCCCGGTTAAGACAAACATGTCTCCTCTGATCTGGCAGAGCACTTTGAGACAGATCTTAATTTTGGAGTAATTTTGGATTATTTCAGGAACATTTGGTGGCCCACTTTGATAAATGAGACTACAGTACATGCTGGTGAAATAAACTAGCTAGACACTCTTAGGAAAAACAGCTTATGTTATACAGAGTTAAAACAAAAGAACAGAATTTATGTAGGAGTGGCAATATTCGCTCATGATTACAATCTTTTTAAAGTGTAAAGTGAAGACTTTGAAATGTTCTTTGTGTTGTTTTTAATATAGAACTACTATAGAATAATAGTTCCTTTATTACACTGTTTTACTTTATTGAAAAATAAAATATTATTGGAAAGGTTTACAGCATGGGAAGAGAAAACGTATCATGGAAAGATACTATATATAATGGAAAGAATCTGAGGGGTATACCAGGGATAAAATAGGTCTTAGACATCATCAGAGAGGGCCAAAAGGCCAAAAATACTATCTAGAAAAGGATTAGGCATGAACAGTACAATTTCTGTCACACAAGGAGGAAAAGAAAGCTCTAAGACACGTGCCCTGGGCTTCTGAAATGTGAAATCGGGTAACAGAGATTTAGTAAACGTGGTAGATGGCAGCATCCTGAGAAGCCCTGGGATGCAATGTGTGATAGCTTACAAGTATACTGCAAATAGGAAATTCTAGGAATAGCAACAGGGTCCAGCCTACAGCTTTTAAAAGAAAGATATGAGTTAGAGACTGGTTTGCCCAGTCCTTTCAAGCCACTCTTGAAGCTTTGTTGTCACAAGTTTGGGAAGATGAAAAGAAGCCACATTATGAATCAGAGGAGGATGCTGGAGAGAAGTGCATATTTTCAAAGCACAAATGTGTGAATGTGGACAAGAAGCAACATAGTGCTGTGTGCATCTAATCATTTGCTAAATCTGGCACCTTTATCATCCTGTCAAGTATTGAGGCAGGATGATTTTATCACTCTTCTATTCTTCCAGATTTCTGATCATGCAAACAAATGTTGTAATTTCTTTTCATTACTGAGCAAGCATATACAAAAAAACCCTACAAAATTATTATCTGCAAGCATGCTATATAAGTTAACACATGTACTTTACAATCTATGTTTACCCAGAGTCAAATGTCGTCTCTCAGTTTCAATGGGTATAAGGATATAGTATATAAACATCACCCACATTTCAGAACTTATTCCTCCAAACTGCAAAGTTTAGTCCATATCTTCACATTGAAGCCTCAGAATATATTTACTTCATATATTGGACAAATTTATCTAACATTTCTTTCAAAAAGTGTGAATTTTGACCAGTTTAAGCATTGGAATCCAATACTAGCATTCATGATTGTTCTGGATAAGAAAGTAAGTAAGCCTGTACAGTAAAACGTGAGCGTACTGAGAGTGTCAAGGCAAGGCACATTCAAGGAGCTTGGAGCTTCTTCTGACCTTAAGAGATTCACATCTGAGTCTAACCATTGCTTATTTACTTATTTTCATTTATAGTCTGCCTTTCTCACTGGGACTCAAGGTAGATTACAAGCTTCTTCAAAGCTGGTTCTAATCTTAATCAAAATTCACCAACAAATAAAAACAGAAATACCACAAAGGTTAGCAGAGTTGCCACAGTACCGAAAAGTTAAGTCTAATGATCAAAATATTTTAATGTCAAATTTATGGATGATACCCTTAAAACTGTAATGCATTTTCCCTCAAAGCACCAACTCTCACACTCCTCATTCTGCTGATGAGTTCAAAGCAGTATACGATGGCTGGCCCAAGGTCACCCAGTGAGCTGGAATTCACACTTAGGACTCCCAGGGCCTCGTCGAGCATTCTAGCCAGCATGTTGCACTGGGAAGGTAAAGAATGTGTACAGCACAGAAGCCCAGTTTGTGCAATTTGTCACCTTCTAAGGATAATTTGCAAAATGTGACAATGTATTTCAGAAATGATGGCAAAAAGTCCTCTCTGGTTCCTAAACTAGCTTATTAATTTTATCTGTGAACAGGCTACTTTCCCCCTTTTCCACTCTATTAATATTGCCCAGTTCATAAATCTTTTGATCATTAGGCAAGGAGCTTTAGCTTTCAGAAAGGATCCTTTCATTGAAAGCTCAGGTTTGCCATCTCCATACCTTTGTTGCACTGGACTATGCAAATCAGGTGCTGACCAACAGATGCTGCCCAAGCTACATTGTTGTGCTGATTACAACAGTATTAAAAGTAGAGTGTACAAAGGGAAGACGAATGTAGGTCATGATTGCCCATTTTGCTTCTTAAACGTAGGTTTTAATAAATTGGAAAAGTTATTGGCCAATTGAGCCAAAGCATAAGTATTAAAATAATTCATCCTGAACAACATGGGGTTTTATTTTATGTTTAGTGCAGAAGGTTCGCCCGCACGAATTTGCTGTGCTTATTTAATATCCTCTTTAAGATGAAAAATGATACCAGCCCTGTGGTAATAGCATCTTTTGACGCTGAGAAAGCATTTCTCTGTATTGAATGGCAGTTACTCTTTTACTATGATGGAAAATTTCAAATTTGCCATAAAGGCATTGCATCAGTGACAGTTTTCTGAGTAAAGATGCATACTAATGACACAATATCCTTTCGCTTTTTATTTTCAGAGGGACCAAGCTAAGGCTGCCAAGCGGCAGTGGCCTCATTGCTATTGTAAATAGAACAGTCACAAGAAGAATATCAGAGCTGCCAGTATGGTGTGCACTAAAGACAAAAATGCTTATTTTAATACCATGCCCAACAATGGGAGACAATGTTTTATCCTAAAGGGAATGATAAACTTACGGTAACTCTAGGCACCAAAGTAATAAGGGACCTAGTCAAAGATCTTGGAGATGAAGAAAAAGAGCCACAGGCTAAAGTCTTTCACTGCCTCCCATGTTAATTATTCTTATCATCAACAGTGCCCTGAATCCAGTCTTGTGAGGAGCAGCCCTAACAAATAACCAGAGAGGTGTTCAGCTCCAGTGTTGCTTTACAATGAGGCAACAGTGCAGGGGTCATTTCGTAGAAAAAGAGCTAGGGGGACTCATTAGCATAACTCATTAGCATATGCCACACCCCCTGACATCACCGGAAGTGTGTCATAAGGCCACACCCCCTGACATCACCGGAAGTGTGTCATGAGGCCACACCCACTGCCATCACCGGAAGTGTGTCATAAGGCCATACCCACCACTCAGTTAGTCTTAGTCTTAAAGGTTAGTCTTAAAGGTGCTATTTGTTAGTCTTAAAGGTGCTATTTGAACTCTTGGACTATTTTGCAGCAACAGACTAACACAGCTAATTCCTCTGAATCTAAACCCACCACTCAGGCTCCACCCCCAAAATCTCCAAGGTATTGCCAACTCAGAGCTGGCGAGCCTATCTGATGGCACATGTGGGGGAAAACAAGCAAACCACCCATGTCAAGGATAGAAGTTCAACACAATTTTATCTATTTTCAGTAACTGGTTTGTTGAAAGAAAAGCAACAACAAGCACATCAGTGCAGACCTAGTACCAGAGTGCCAAAAAGGAAAGCTGTTTGGTAATAGATGAAGTACAAAATATGTAGCTATTCACATTCCAGTTACCAGGAGTGTTCCCTCTAAGCTGAGTTAGTGTGAGCTAGCTCACAGCTTTTAAGCCTCTGGCTCACATATTTTTCTCTTCACTCAGGAAGGAGGGCTCCAGAGGCAAACTAACTGATGCAGTAGCCAAATCACTCGCTCACAGCTTTAATGCCAGTGGCTCACAAAGTAGAAATTTTGCTCACAAGACTCCACAGCTTAGAGGGAACATTGGTAGGCAATTCCAGGGAGAAAAAACAGCTATAAACCAAGACCAGCTATAAACCAAAACAGCTATAAACCAAGCATGGGGGCAGATGACCACATTGCTACGGAAAATACACAGAAAATCCAGGCATTTATACTTTGTTTTCACTCCCTCCCCCCAACAATTCTGGTGGCCGCCCTGGTTTCAGCTCTCGCCGAGCCCCCTTCGAGCTCGTCGGTGGAGCTGCGAGGCTGGCGGGAGCGCAGAGAAGCCCTGCCAAGCCCCCCGCCCCCAAAGGTCCCGGCCGCTGCTGCTGCTGGCCTTGCGGCTCCACTGCCGAGCCCCATCAGGGGCCCGGCGGTGGACCTGCGAGGCTGGCGGGAGTGTGAGGAAGCCCCGCCAAGGCCCTCCCTGGCCCCAGGCAGGCAGGGATGGGGAGAGGCGGGGAGGAAGCATCTTACCCTCCCTCTTCTCCTGCCTCCTCCTGGCTGAATGAGGGCCGGAAGCGGGGCAGCTGGAAGCAGGGGGTGGGGCTTCGTCGTGTGCCTCACCCCCACACCTCACCCGGGGGAACGGCGATCCCCCGCGATTCCCCCGAATTGACCTCTGCAACAGTGAAACATTTTAGTATCTGGTATCTTTATTTCAAATAAAAATGGGAATGAACGGTGAGTGGGAAGAGTGTGTCTTTCTATTATTTCAGTGTTGTCATACCAATGGAGGACATGGTTCTATTAAGATGAGACCAATATAGATTTCTGAAGGAATAACAGTAATAGGTTTTAGGCCAGATGTAACATTGGCAAGAAGTCCCATGCAGCAAGGCATCCAAAGCTTGATTGATAACATAACTGTACTTTTTATTAACCCCCACTTAAATAAGAGGAGCTGATTGAGAAGAAGGCAGCATTTTATCACCCAATCTCAATAGATCTCAAAGGTAAGTAGGGTCAGTACTTAGATAGAAAACTACCAAGGAAGACTCTGCAAAGGAAGGCAATGGCAAACCGCCTCTGCTTTTCTCTTGTTTTGAAAGCCCCTTTCTGGGGTTGCCATAAGTCAGTTGCAACTTGATGGGACATAGGTACATAATTTGAAAATGCTCATACAATGTGTAAAATTTGCATCAAGAAGTAGATATGGGGCACCAATTAGATAGGGCAGGGGGCAGTCCCCCCATGATAAACCACAGTTCTAATGAGTGCATATATTTCCTATTATGAGATACAGAATACACTTAAAGTATAGTGTTTTGTTTGTTTGTTTTTGCTGTTGAAACCTGAATACATCCAAGGATAGGCTTTTTTCTGAGACTTCTCATCTTCTCCAAAACTAAAATGGTAGCCTCCTAAGTCAGAATCTAGTCCCTGCCAAATTGCGATCAATCATCCACACCCATCTGCCCACCAATAAACAGCTTGTTGCACCTTTGTCTGTGCTTGCTGTACATACCTCGCCATAGCACAACATTACATCTGGGCATAGTCCTGAATTAAGCTGTGTATAACATAATTTTCAAAATGAATACTGTATTATACTTATTATACTTACAAAGAAATTCCATGGAAAGTGTGGGACATGTACCCATGTCACAGGCACTGTTTTCAGGAAGGGAGTCTGAAGAACTGAGTCAAATTAAGGTGATGAGAGATAAAGTTCTAGATCTATTGGCTTACACCCAGAAGTTCTTAGGGAATAAACATGTGGAATAGTTGGCATACTAACCTGTATAAGTAACCTATCACTAAATTTAGATGCTATACCATAAGATTGGAGAGTATAAATGTTAACCAGGTTTTAAAAAGGGATCTAGAGGAGAACTAGTAGAAATTGTAATCAAAGTATTGTATTTTGTGTTTTCTTATGAGTGAAACGAATCAATATGTCTCGGGGCAACTTATTCTTGAATGCAAATCTTGAATTCAGTCTCTCTCTCTCTCTCTCTCTCTCTCTCTCTCTCTCTCTCTATCTATCTATCTATCTATCTATCTATCTATCTATCTATCTATCTATCTATCTATAAAATTTCCTTGTATCTTCAAATAATCTTGAAGCTGCTTGCAAAAGCTCTCTTCCAAATTTATCTCCCAAAGTCCTCTGAGAATCCTCTAAAATGCAGGTTATTAGATCTACACTGGTTTTCAAAAACTTCAGTTCTTTGTTCTGCTTTCTCAATCCAGCTGTCAATTAGTATAATTGTCTTTTTTGCTTCTCTTTAATTCTTACAATTTTTTCTATTTGCTCTTGTAGTTTTACATTAATTTCTGACATGCTTCTTGAATGTTCTTCTGGGTTTGTTGTTCAGATTTTTTTTTTCTTTTGGTTGAAAATTTATTTAATATAAATGCAAGTAACTTACTTCAATGCTGATATACATCATTATCAAGAGAGTCCATAAGTCTACATTTCAATCAATGTTAAATCATAGTATTATTCATTATCATTTTTTCTATCCATTTGTATAATCTAGCCCATAGTTTCTCAAATATTTATTGACTTTTCCCCTGTAACATCAATGTAAGCTTATCCATCTCAGCTGTCTCTAGCAATTTCGATTTTAGTTCCTCCTTCTTTGGAACCTCTTCAGATTTCCAGTACTTTGCAAATACGATTCTAGCTGTGGTTACAATGTACATCTGGAATTAGATTCAATTAAAAAATTCTGGATTGAATGGTATCTTTGTATCTATTCGTTCTTGAATTATCTTCTGAAGTTGTAACCAATATTTTTTTGCTTTGGAACATGCCCACCACATATGAAAACAAGTACATGGATTTTGTTTACACTTCCAACAAGAACTGGACGTATTTGTATAGTACTTCGCTAATCTATCTGGTGGCATATGCCATCTGTGAAACATTCTGTATAAATTTTTCTTATAAGATGTTGCTCTAGTTATTTTTATATTAGTTTTCCAGATTTTTGCCCACTGTTCAAAACCTATATTGTGACCTATATTTTTCGCCCAAGTTACCATGGTTGGTTTAACTATCTCGTCTTGCATCATTGCTTCTAACTGAAAAGAATACAATTTTTTCATTAATTTTCCCTTTGAAAACAACAACATTTTATCAAATTCTGTTAATTTCTCATAGAATTCTTTTTGTCCTTTTAAAATCTTGCTTCCAACTGTAATCTCTCCCACCACGTCAAATTTGTGTCTCTTTGTTGCAATTCTGAAGCAGGTTTCAAGTTATTATGTGTGTCTAACAAATCTTCGTATCTCCACAAGACATATTTCATATACAATGTTGGTTTTATAAAAGTTTCCAAAGGGGAGACCCACTTTGGTATTTTTATATAATACAGTTTCTTAATCTCTTGCCATATTTTTAACAGGGAGTTTCTAAGAAAAGGATGCTTAAAGTATTTATGTATCTCATATTTGACATACCATAGGAAAGCATGCCACCCCATTAATAGGTCATGACCTTCTATTTTTAATAGTCTCATATTTTCTAACATCACCCAATCTTTTATCCAGATTAATCTTTTATCCAGATGCTGCTTTATTTATTTATTTATTTAATTTTTATCCCGCCCTCCCGCCGAAGCGGCTCAGGGCGGCGTACAACAATAAAACAATAAAACAATCTGTACAACATTAAAATCACAATTTACAAGAACCCGTTGGATAGTGCAAAACCTCCTCTTTCTTTCTTATCTTGAAGAATTTTCCTCTTAATCCTAGCTCTTTCTTCAGATTCTTGAATGTTTCTCTGGATACCCTGAATGTTCTTCTGAGTTCTTTCTTCAAATTGTTGCATTTGATGCATCGATGTTCATGATAGCTTTTCCATCAGTTCTTTGATTCTTTGGTCTTAATCTGTTTCTTCTACTTTTCTTTTGCCTTTTTGAAGTGTTCCAGTTTTGTCTCTTTTTTTTGGTCTTCTTTTACTAAAAATATTATACAAACTCACCATATACTATTTCCATATACTTTTTCTATGAAAATTGGCAAATATACTTTTTGTATGCAAATATAGGAATTTACAACTATCACAGACTTGAGTATATATCCATTATAATAGGGAGAGAGTTATCTTGAATCTTTGTGTGAAGAATTTTTCATAACAAATAGTAAACATTCTAAGTAGTAGTAGTAGTAGTTGAAATGAGGGATATAGCTTATTTCCTTATCATCATTTCATAAACATAGTTATGTCACCAACTGAACAGCTTATAATCTGTTATTAAGAAAGGTAAGGTCTCGAGAGAGCAAGAGGAAGGTTGTAGGCTTAACATGTATGGGAAATTATAGGTGTTTCTATACAAATGCTAGAAGCGTCCGAGGTAAAATCGGGGAGTTGGAGTGTTTGGTGTTGGGGGAACAAATAGACGTGGGTATTTCAGAAACTTGGTGGGATGAGGAAAATCAGCGGGATACAGTGATTCCTGGTTATATATTATATCAGAAGGATGGGGGGGAAGGGTTGAAGGTAAGGTGGCTCTGTATGCCAGAGAGGGTATACAGTCCAGTAAGACTGAAAGGGTACGGGAATTGGATTCGCTTCTGGAAGTGCTATGGGTTGAAATAGTGGGAGTTTATTATCATTCACCCCATCAAAAGATAGAGGAGGATTATAAAATGATGAATGAATTAAAGATAGCGGCTAGACAAAAAACTGTGTTGTAATAGGTGATTTTAACTACCCACATATTGATTGGATCAATATGTGTTCTAGTCAGGAAAAAGGGATTGAGTTTCTAGATATTCTCAATGACTGTGCTATGGAACAGATGGTCATGGAACCTACTAGGGGAGAGGCGATCCTGGATCTGGTCCTAAGTAATGCTTAAGACCTGGTGAGAGATGTAAGAGTGATTGCACCACTTGGGAACAGTGACCATAATGTTATTGAGTTCAACATTTGTATAAATAGGGAAGTGGCCAAAAAGACTGACACAATCACTTTTAACTTTAAAAGGGGTAACTTCTCTGATATGAGGGGACATGTGAGGAAGAAACTGAAAGGAAAAGTAGAAAGGATCAAAACCATTGGGGAAGCTTGGAAACTTTAAAACTACAATCCTAGAATCTCAGAAAAATTATATACACTTTCCCTATGAAGTAAGGTTAAAGCGCTTGGGGCTCTTTAGCTTGGAGAAACGATGGCTGAGGGGTGACATGATCGAGGTTTATAAGATTATGCATGGGATAGAGCAGGTAGAGAAAGAGGTACTTTTCTCCCTTTCTCACAATACAAGAACTTGTGGGCACTCAATGAAATTGCTGAGTGGTCGGGTTAGAACAGATAAAAGGAAGTACTTCTTCACTCAAAGAGTGATTAACACATGGAATTCACTGCCACAGGAGGTGGTGGCGGCTACAAGCATAGATGGCTTCAAGTGGGAATTAGATAAGCATATGGAGCAGAGGTCCATCAGTGGCTATTAGTCTCAAGGTATAGATAGGGTGTCACAATTGCCCTGGCGGGCGGACTAGGCAAGGCACAGAGTATCCAAAAACAGAGGCAGAGGTCAGGGCACCAGAGAGGCAGAGAAACAAAAGCACAGTCCAAAATATCAGGTTACTTGCACAGTCTAAGGTTTACCGGAGATTTGCAGTCAGAGGTGTAAAGCCGAAAGCCGTTGTCCAAAGTCAGGTTATACATTCCAGGGTCAGGGAGCTAAAAGAATGATGTCACGCAGTCCAGAGTCAATCACCGGGGGAGTGAAGCAGAGAGTCAGGAAAACAGTATGCAAGGTCCGAGGTGCAGCGATTCAATCATGCGATCAGTTTCCAGCACAAATTGGATAGTGAAGAGAACTGCCTTAAAAGCCCGTTCCCCTTGTCACTAATTACCGGCTGACTACAGAGTCCTGGCTCCAGTCAATGCTTGGGACTCAGAGGACACCTCCCACGCACGCGTGCTTCCCTACGCCAGGTTGTCAAGTCCCGTCTCCCTTGGTCTTGTAAAAGAACTACAGGTGGGGGGGGGGAATCAGGGGGCGTGGAGCTTGTGCTCGGCTCTGGAGGAGCAGCTCCAGGTGTGAACCCTTCTGGTAGCCGGTGTTCATCCTCTGCAAGACTTAGGTTTTGTACTTCCAGGGGTGCAGGGAGCTCGTTCTTGGATGTTGAAGGTGCAGAGTCCCCGGGATCAGGGTCCACTGAGTCAGGCGGCACGGTGGGCATGACACAGGGACTCCAGGGCAAGTGATGCTCTGTATTCTTGGTGCTTGGAGGGGTCAATAGTGTGAGGACTCCTAATGTCCTGGCCCCACTGCCAGATCTCCTGATGGCACCTGGTATTTTTGGCCACTGTGTGACAGAGTGTTGGACTGGATGGGCCATTGGTCTGATCCAACATTGGCTTTTCTTATGTTCTTATGTAAGGGGGAGAGAAATAATGAAAGAAGGGGGAGTGGGAAGGGGGGTGTCACAACTTAGGTGGGGTGTCACCTGAGGTGCCACCAATCTGGTTCCAGGCTCCCTTGAGAAGGCCCAGAGCACCCTCCCAAGACCTTCTGACCTCCCTTTTGGCCGATTAATAGGTGTGAGGACCAGGCAGAGTGAACAATGAAAATAGTTTATTGTATAAGAGGTCAAACAAACAAGGTGCAGAAATAGAATAGTAAGTGGGTGAAAAGAAAAGAAATCAAATGCCCTAATGCGTCTAAATATATACTGTCCCTAGCCCACTATTCCAAGTGACACTAGACTACTCACCCTTCCCTCAGGATGAGGGTGTCTTCCCTACAGCAGCCTCAGTCCCTTCTGGCTCTGTCCCCTGGGAAGAAGAACAGCTTTTCCTGTT
The DNA here is from genome assembly GCF_001447785.1 of Gekko japonicus. NCBI lineage: Eukaryota > Metazoa > Chordata > Lepidosauria > Squamata > Gekkonidae > Gekko > Gekko japonicus. The sequence goes on from NW_015168045.1 coordinate 1,089,119, forward strand.
GCACCAGATCTTTTATTCAAAGCCCTCCTCTTTTCCAATTGGTCAATTTTGGCTCCAAAACCTCTCAGGGGCATCTGGGAGTTGTAGGCCCCCCTTCACCTACTGCTAGCCAGGTTCCCTGGGCCTAGTAGGCCTCTGGTGGCACAGTCCAGATCATGACGGAGGGAAGAGAGAAAAACGGAAAAACAGACAGAAAAAAGAAACAAAAAGGAAAAGAAAAAAAAGGAAAAGGAAAAAATGTGGTTTTGTATTATGTATTCAGTATTATAAACAATTATATGGGGGGAGATGAAAGCCATAAGGGGGGAAAAAGAAAAAAGGTTTTTTTCTTTGATTTATTGATTCTTAAAAGTCTATATTAGTTTGTTATAATTAACCCAAAAAAGTGGTGTTTTTATTGGTATGTTGTTTGTTCTTCACTTCAGTTGTTTTAGTGTGCTTTTATTGTTATGATTTTTTTACAGTATGCTTGTTTTTTTATTGCTGCAAACCACCATGAGCAGATCTGGGGAGGAGGCATATAAATTTTCTCAATAAATAATATGTAGCAAAACAGCAACAATAAGAGATTATTATAAAAATAAACCATAAAACAGCAGCTAATGCAAAAAGTAAAATAGCAGTTTTTAAAATCCTTAAAGTCATAGTTTGTCACCATCAATGTAACTCCAAAACAGATTAGAACAACAGTAGAAAAGGTTAAGCAGTAAAACTATTAACAGTTTTTTGGAGCACCAAAAAAAAGTTTAAACCAGTTTCTAGAAGATTAAAAGTGAGGGGGCAAATAAGCGTTCTGGAAAAGAGGTTCCATAATCTATAGCATTAGTGTTTAACTTTTCTGGCCCAGGTTCCACCTTTAACCACCAGGTGGAAGCATAGGTACTCCTGAGCTGCAAGCACACATATGTATGATATCAGAGTCACATGACATAAAAGGGAAGAGCCAGAGGTAGGATTTCACTAGGGGGGGCGGTCAAGATTCTGTGTAGCACCAGAAGACCAACTGAAGAGGATGGCTTGGTGGAAGAGAGATAATGCAAGGGAGATTTTCAAGGGAGGGGGTTGCTCAGAGCCTGCATAAGCTAAAAAGAAATCCTCTCAACTGCAGTGTGTATGCAAAGAGGCAGGAATTGTGGTGCCCTTGATCTCTACACATGCACACTACAGCAAGTCTTTCCAAACAGCAGAAAAAATTAGTGGTGTGGTGGAGATCATGGCCCAGTATGTGGGTTCCATGGCTAGCCTAGGGGTCCTAACTCATAAGCTGAAGACCAGTGATCCAGGTAGCACCACAGAAAAATCCAGCCTTTCTGCTTAGCTGAAGGCAAGACTTTTTTTGTAGAAAAAGCCCAGCAGGAACTCATTAGCATAATAGGCCACACCCAACAGCAGAAACTCATTAGCATATTAGGTCACACCCCCACACCTTCCCTTGGCTTGTCTGGGTGCCCCGCAGCTGCAGGGAGCCTGGGCAAGCTGGTCCTTGGACAGGCTGGGGAAGGCACGGGAAGGCATTTAAATGCCTCCCCAAGTCTTCCTGACCCACCCGCCTTGGAGTTGCTGGGGGGGTCACTCTCCAGGCCTTCCCTCTGTAGCCGCATGCAGAGGTTTTGACTGTAGTGGGCGTGGCCAACTCTGAAGCCAGCCGGAACTCCGTTCCTGTGCGTTCCTGCCCAAAAATAGCCCTGGCTGAAGGCATGCAAATCAGGTATTTCTACAGTTATAACTGAAAAAAATATTTATCTCTTTAATATAGTTAAATATTTATATCATACTTTTCTCCCAATCAAGCTTACATCATTAAAACCAGCTAAAATCTAATTTCACAAAAATACAATAGAAATAACAAGAAGACAGAAGCCATTTACCCAATTATAATAAGTGACCGATGAAGTGATCTTTAACTTAGTATAAAATAATTAATAATTAGCTAACCATTAGAAAGTTAATTAACCAAATAGTTAAATATATTTAAAGAGGCATCCTTTTTTCTGTGTTAAAAATGTGCTAAACATCACAAAGTATTCTGTCACTCTGGGAGCCATTAATTAATAATGGTTGTTATCCTCTCTAGTTTTTGGTATTTTTGGTTTTACAATAGGACCAAAGTCATTTTAATGCAGCAAAAATGTACATCCAGGGGGGAAAGCCCTCTATTTACAGGAAGATGTTTTCAGTAAGTGATTATAGACTAAATACCAAAAAAATGACTAAATAAAGTTTAACAAGGGTAAACTGAAAGGCAAGATGAACTCACTCTGATGTGTAAATGCAATTCCCTTGTGGAATGCTCGTTTTCCTACAATAATTAATTTTGAAGACTAAGTCAGTATGTCTATTTTTGATAATTATAAAAATGTACTCATCCATGTCACTGCAAATGATTAATATTTATTATTAGGACTCTTCTGTAGATATTAAACATCAAGGGAAATGTTCATTTCACTATTTTCCATCACAGTGTAAGAGCTTAGTACAATATTGCTGTATCCAGGGGTCTTGTTGTAGAAAAAGAGCTGCCGGAGCTCATTAGCATAACTCATTAGCATAACTTATTTGCATATGCCACGCCCCCTGACATCACCGGAAGTGACAGAAGGCCACACCCCCTGACATCACCGGAAGTGTGTCAGAAGGCCCGGCTACTTACCCTCCTGCTTCATCCTCATTCCCAAACGGAATGAGGATCGAAGCAGAGGGCGGGGTAAAGAAGGGGGCGGGGCTTCACCACGTGACCGCCCCGCCCCCTAGAGGTTCTCTTCCGGAGCTCCGTACCTGAGAGCTCCCCCCCGACTAGAGCCCTGGCTGTATCCTGTCTTAAAACTTCAGATGCAAATTAAAGAATTTTTTGTTGCTAATGTTATACATCTGCAAACGCATTTTCCCCACAATTTAGGGTTCCAATCTATCTTCATTTTTCTCAAGACAGTCCACAAAGTTAACATTTTGTCTTTTGGTTCAGCCTCAATCTAGTCAAAATATGAGCATATCTCAATTTATGGAATAACCATAAAATGAAATGCACAGCAATTAATTTTTAAAATATCCATACAGTTTATTTTCTTCAGTGATTCAGACAATGCTTGTGAGATGGAAGACAACCATTTTATTAATCTGTATGTAGAAATGTACAAGATTTAAGAGAAAGCGTTTTTCTGAATTGGGTGAAAATAGAATACAGCATGGCATAATAGCTAGAGTGTAAATCTATGATTCAGGACACCAAGGTTCAAATCCCCGCCGAGCCATGACGCTCTCTAGGTGTTCTTGGGTTGCCTCTGTGTCAGCCTCACCTATCTCGCAGTGTGATGGCAAGCATAAAATGAGATTGGGGAGAACCATATATGTCATTTTGAGCTTCATGAAGGAATTATTGGATTAAATGATGGGATGATAGTGTATTTTACTGGTTATAGTGTCAGGCAAGGATCTGGGAGACCCAGTTTCAAATCCCCAATCTGCCACAGAAGCTTGTTGGGTGACCTTGGACTGGATACACACTTTCAGCCAAGGCAAAGGATAAAATGGAAGAGAAGAGAATGATATAAACTGCTTTGAGTCCCCATTGGGGAGAAAGATAGGATATATATGACGTAAATAGAATATGGGAGAAAGGTGGGGAGGTTTCCGCCTGCACATTCTCTAAATTCTACAATGGAACTCTAATATTTTGGGAATTCTATGTCCTATTTATGTTTCAAAAGCAATTTGGGGTTGTAAATATTTTATACTTTGAGTAAAATATTTTGTATCAAGTTAATGGATTTAGAAGGGTGTAACTCTGTTTAGGATTGTGCTGTAACTATATCTTGTACTGCTTCTGAGAGCCAAGGTGTAAACTCCAAAAGAAACTATAGGCCTATGTCTGCTTTTGCAAAAGGATAGGGTGGTCTAATTAATAGTTATTGCATCAACTTCAGTCAGCAGTTGCAGTAACAACACTGATGATATTGATGGCATTGGAGAGCCAGGCTTAGCTCAGAATGAAAATGAGCAGGGGATTCATCTATCAAATCCATACTGCTGCAGGCAGTGGGAGGCAGTGGAGCTTTTTCTTTCTTCTTGGTTTTGTTTTCTTGTTCTGCTAGTTTGTTTTAATGGTTCAGCTCCAAGTGATTAAGAGTTATGTATTTATACAAGTCAAATCATACATACTTACTGGAGCCCTGTGGCTAACACCAGTTCTTCAGGAGAATTTTTTTTATTTGTCAGTAATCCTGCTGTTTGGTTTACACTGACATCTGCAAGTAGGTGGGAGGGGAGTAGAGGTAGTTGGGGGTCTTGCAGTTCTGCAATCCTCTTTCAGAAAATATTTTCCACCTTTTCTTCTACTGCTTCCTGAATGTTCTTGGCAGCAAGCATGCCAGCTCCAGCATCTCAAGATAAGCTCACAATTTATTGCTGCCATCTGCAGTAAGTTTTAGATCTAACCCTTCCTGACAACTATCTTCTCCCTTTTATTTTAACAATCTAGTTGACTTGTGACAAGGTTAGCCATCATCTTGATACAAAATCTTAGAATTTCTAAAGCTGGCTTTTCAGCTCTTTCTCATATATAAAATAGGCTACATAAAACTCAAGTACCTGCCAGTTTACCAACACAGTGTGCTCCATTTAGTTGTGTTTTGGTCACAGTATGCTATACCTTCAACCGGTAAGTGAAAGATCTGGCAATGTGAACTGATTCTGCATGAAGTCAGTTCTCTCTCCCAGCCTCTGTTGTACTGAATTATGCATGAGAATCTAAAGTAATGAGTTAGAGATTAATTGACCAAAACTGTATCTTGAATTTGTACCCCTTCATAATATTGAGAAATATGATTTATTAAACATTATTTACATAAGGGCATATGACTATTATCACACTTGGGTCCTGGAGGGCCTCAGCCAGAGGGTCACCCAGTCTCTCTTGGTGTCCCTAGATGAACCTCTCCTCTTCCTCATTGCCCCATTGCTTAGAGTTTCTTTTATTCCCATTGCAGGATATTCCTTTTTCTCCCAGGACAGGAGCAATGCCGTCTCCATACAGACTGTCAAACTGTTGTTTCCCCTGGCAAGGGTAGGAATGTCCCAAAGGTAAGTTCAGGCTCTCCTCAGCCTCTTCACCTGTGTCCCATGTCTTCCTCCCACTGGCCATTCTCCTCTCCAGGGCTTCCCTCAGTCCCCTGCCGGCCTGCTTGACCCAAGGCTCCTTATGAGCTTCTCCAGGTCACAGGGATAGCATTACTTCTGTTTACATTTGGCTGGGCCAATAGAAATGCCAGGCCAACACTTGGCCCCGGTGGGACTGTGCCCTGCTTACAAGTAACTTTGCTGGATAAGACCAATGGTTAGTTTAGTCCGGCAACAAACAGTGGATGAGATAGGCTCCTGGAATGCCTACAATCCATTATCCTTCATGATAATCCCTTTGTATAACACCTTTTACTGTATTCTATAGAAATGGCAATTACTACATCCTATGGCAATCTTTTAAAGGTAAAGCTCAAATACTTTGGCCACCAAATGAGAAGGGAGCACTCACTGGAGAAGACCCTGATGCTGGGAAAGATTGAAGATCAAAGAAGATGGGGACAGCAAAGGATGAGATGGTTAGACAGTGTCATAGATGCAATGAACATGAAATTAAGCAAACTCCGGAGCACAACAGAAGACAGGAGGGCCTGGTGTGATGGCAATCTACAGCCACAGATTAATTACTCACTGGGTGCGTTCAGACGGGCTGTTTAGTCCGCTTTTGGCCCCCCTCAGAGATGGATTTTATCTGCACGATCACACAGTCAACATCTGCCTCCCGTCCCCAGCCATTTCTTTCCAGCTCAAAACCACTTTAACCTGGAGTATATTGATACCAGGTCCCCAAGTGGTGTTTTCCTGATTCTCCGGTTCCAGCCACCCTTTCCTGACATCTGATCACTCCTGTGGTGTTGAGCCACTTCCGGTTTAAACCCCCTCCCCGCTCAAAAGCTGCCCGAGGCTTCTGCTTTTCGTCCGCCATGCATAGGCGGAGGTTCGCCACCGTGTTATTATTAAAAACAATGTTTAAACGGTGCCTAGTTTTAGTATTTAGATGAGTTTGGGATCTCACGGAGGCCATTTTCGGGGTAAACGTTTAAAGGGAAGTGTTCCTTTAAAGTTTAAAGGGAAGTGTTACAGCAGTCAGGTTGAAGTGGAAATTGCTGTTCTGCGCATGCGTGAAAATTTTAGTTCTACAGATGGCCACCTGTGCTCATGCCCAAACTGGGAGAGAAAAAGAACAACACCGACACACGCTCCCGCATGTGGACGGCGGGGAGCGATGTGGCTGCACAGCAATTTGGAACAAGGAGGTGAGTGTGATCGCGATTCTCCAGGTAAAAAAAACAAACGCATGGGGCTGGAGCAGTTTAACCCGCTCTCAGCATGCTGTCTGACCACACCCATTAAGTGAAGAAGTACTTCTTTTTGTCTGTTCTGAATCTTCTGCCTGTTAACTTCATTGGGTATTCTTCACTTCAAGTACTAAGGGAGAGGGGAAATGGTCTCTCTATCCACTTAATCAACTTGGTAAATAAGTTCATTGCGTCCTTCCCCCTCAGTTGTGTTTTCCCTAAAGTGAAAAGCCCCAAATTCATTAACTGTTCTTCACAGGGAAGGTACTTAACTCCTTAATGATTTTAGTTGCCATTCTATGCACTTTTTAAAATATTCTTTTATGATATAGTGACCAGCATTGTACACAGTATTCCAAATGCAGCTGCAGCATAGACATTTATGGGGAAATTATGGTACTGCTGCTTTATTTTACTCCCTTTCCTAATAATCTCTCGGAAGAATTTTATTTTTTCACTGTTATGGCTCATAACGTTAACATTTTTTTCACTGAACTATCTACTATGATTCACATCTCTCTCTTGTTCAAAATTTTGCTCTGGTTGCTTTTCAAAATCAGGTGATAGTATGTCCCCCAAATTAAGTTACTTTTCAAACCTGGTATTTTCATTCACAGTAATTCTATGGGGAAGTTTATTGGACTCTCTAACAATATGGAGCTACTCTACCCCTCCATCCTGTCATTCCTACATAGATTATATCCAAGAACAGCTTTATTGCACTGATGTCCCCCATCCTGCTAGGTTTCTGAAATGCCTACATTTATATTCCCATTTAGCATCAAGTACCCCAGAAGTGCCAGCCTAAGCAAACCTACACCATTCTAAGTCTATTGACGTCAGCTCTGCTTAGGATGGCATTGCAGCTCTCCCATCATACCTCAGTGGCTTTAGCATTTGCATACAATTCCCTGTATCTTGTTCCCTTTTTCAAAACTGCTTAAAATGTGCCCATAATTCGTTTTTCAGTTGAATTAGAAATCTCATTGCTATTTCAATATGTTTAAATATTTAATTTTAAACACCACAATTCAATCCAGAAGTATATTCATATTTTAGATTTGATGAAATTGCAGACTAAGCAAGAGTGTGAGGTCACAACAGCCAAAGACCTGCTGTGAAGGATCGACTGTCAGGACAATGCCAATGTCCTGCTGAATTGAAAGGTTATAATGTTTAAATTAATGTGTGCTTTATATGAAGTGAATTCTCAAGCTATAAACTTGAGCCCCTGCAAGTAAATAGATGTTTTACATTGTTACAGGTTTTGAATTCTATGATTGGTGTGGAATTGCTAAGTATTTTCAAAATCCCAATCATTTTGAACTTCAACCCTCTTTGTAGCACATGGACAGGAAAGCTGATTTAATGACATGTCACCTAAAAGTAAGCTCCAGTTTATACTTGAAAAGTATACAAATTAGGGCTGCAGTCAAATGACAGGCTTGGTGTGGTACATAAGAGAGGCCAATGTTGGATCAGGCCAAAGGCCCATCCCGTCCAACACTCTGTGTCACACAGAGGCCAGAAATACCAGTGCCATCAGGAGGTCCCCCAGTGGGGCCAGGACATTAGAAGCCCTCCCACTGTTGACCCCCCCAAGCACCAAGAAGACAGAGCATCACTTGCCCCAGAGTCCCTATCTATACTTTGTGGCTAATAGCCACTGATGGACCTCTGCTCCATATGCTTTTCTAATTCCCTTTTGAAGCCGTCCATGCTTGCAGCCGTCACCACTTCCTGTGGCAGTGAATTCCATGTGTTAATCACTCTTTGGCTGAAGAAGTACTTCCTTTTATCCATTCTAACCCAACCGCTCAGCAATTCCATGGAGTGCCCATGAGTTCTTGTATTGTGAGAAAGGGAGAAAAGTACCCCTTTCTCTACCTGCTCTTTCCCATGCATAATCTTATAAACCTCAATCATGTCTCTCCTCAGTCGTCATTTCTCCAAGCTAAAGAACCCAAAGCGCTTTAACCATTCCTCATAGGGAAAGTGTTCCAACCCTTTTATCATTCGAGTTGCCCTTTTCTGCACTTTTTCCAAAGCTATAATATCCTTTTTAAGGTGTGGTGACCAGAACTGCACACAGTATTCCAAATGAGGTCGCACCATTGATATAATCCTATTGGTTGCATTTATCGAGACCGTGCAATCCTACTAGAGTCTCTGTGAGAGGGGCAGGCTCTAAAGTGAATAAATTGACCTGCAAACCACTTTCCCAGCTCCTATGATCCCTGTAGAAGTCTGAGATCCATTTTTCATGCTTACCAAGAGAAAAGAAACGTGACCTATCACAATTTTGGACTCCTGAGAAGCCATGTTGCTGCTCACATTCACCTTCTTGCCTATAGAACAGCCCTCCCCGCCCCCAATGTGGCATCCATGGCTACAGTGGTGCCTGCTGACACCTATCCTGGGACCCACCCAGTGTGTTTAGAAAGTGGGCGGGGTCAGATAGGGCTTTTGCCCAGCGAGGCTTCTGATTGGCCACTGGAGATTCAATGAACTGTGCAGATTCTTTAAAATGTTGCTCTGGCAGCAGCTTCTCTGTTTTCTATTAATTAGCCAGTTTTTGATCCATAAAAGGACTTGTCCTTTTATCCCATGATTTTTGAGCTTACTTAGGAGCCTTTGATGAGGAACTTTATCAAAAGCTTTCTGGAAGTCAAGGTAAACAATATCTATTGGATCCCCCTTGTCCACATGTTTGTTCACCCCACTCAAAGAACACTAACAGGTTAGTGGGACAATATCTTCCCTTACAGAACCCATGCTGATTCTGCCTCAATAGGTTTTGTTCATCTATGTGCCTACTAATTCTTTCCTTAATAATGGTTTCCACCAATTTACCCGGTATCGACGTCAGACTGACTGGCCTGTAATTTCCCGGATCTCCTCTGGAACCCTTTTTAAAGATGGGAGTGACATTAGCTACCTTCCAGTCCTCAGGAATGGAGGCTGATTTTAAGGAAAGATTACATATTTTTGTCAGGAGATCCACAAGTTCACATTTGAGTTCTTTCAGAACTCTCAGATGTATGCCATCTGGGCCTGGTGATTTATCAGTTTTTAAGCTGTCTATCAGTTTTAGGACCTCTTCTCTCATCACCTCAATCTGACTCAGGTCTTTCAACACCCCTCCTGAAATCAGTGGTTCTGGAGTGGGCAAGCACTTCTCATCTTCCACAGTGAAGACGGAGGCAAAAAATGCATTTAGCTTCTTAGCCATTTCCCTATCATCCTTCAGTACTCCTTTTACACACCTATATTTTATCCAGTGATATTTGTTTTGGAGAGGCTTGTCCAAACATGCCACCCTTAACCCACCTCACCACATGCTCACTCCGTGGTTGACAGTTCAGATTATTGCTGTGTGGTAACCACAGAGCAGGCAGTTGGGCGGCATCCTTTTTAAAAAATGGTCTTTCATGCACGTGCAGAAGTGCTCATTCAAAGTACCACTCCATTTTGACAGCTCCTCCACCAAGCACTGTGATTCCTCTCAGCCTCCTCTGCTTTGCCTCTCTTCATTGGAATGCATGGGGAAAGTGTGAACATCTTTACATGCAGATTTACACGAGAGTAGACTCATTGACTTCAGTACATTTACTCTTGTGTCAGTCATAGGATGCTCTCAAACAGCAGCTCTGAAGCAGAAAACCCTTTTCCTGCTAACAGAGTTTGCATGGGGGGAAGTGGGATGGGGAGTTAGGGTTGTCAGCTCCAGGTGGAGAAATTCCTGGGGATTTGTGGATGGAGCCTGGGGATGGTAGGGAGGACCTCAGTGGGGTACAGTGCCATACCCTCCAAAGCATTAATTTTCTCCAGGAGAACTGATCTCTGTAGTCTGGTTAACATCCACCCCCACTTTAGCCAAGGTCCATGCCCAGAAAGCCCTGCACACAATTTTGGGGCAGATAGTCAGCCCAAGTTTGCTCAGAAGCAAGGCTGCCTGGATTTTTAAATGTTTCCAGCTTTACCCAAGTCTCCCTGAATTAGGGATGTCAGCCTCCCCAGGTTTCCTACTGATATGGGAGCCTAACTAGGGACTATTTTCGTAGCTTTTCAACCCCAAGAAACAGGAGAGAGTTTTTTTGATGGGGGATTTGTTGCTCAAAAATGACTCCCCCAGGGACTCCCAATCCTGACAGAATGTTTGGGTGCAGAAACATGCAAGTAGTGATTCACAACACTGGGACAAAGATGTGCTTATGCGCACATGGATAACTGAATTTTTTAAAATGGTGCGAAGACAGAAGTGTGCGATCTGACTTCCCAAATGGCTTGTGTTCACAAGAGAGAGTCCAGAAATCAGGAAATGCACAGTGAGACCAGTTCAGTCTGTAAAAATTGGACTTTCTATGGTGTTGGGAAAGTCGGGGGTGAGAACGGGGCGCCAACCACTGGGGAACAGGGTACAGATGCACCTGTCTGAACGAGTATTTTAAAACCAGAGGGGAGAAGCAATGGCTTAGGATTAAACAGCTCATCTGATTGCAGCCTAGGTGTAGTTCTCTGGCATCTTTCCCATGCAGATCCCCAAACCACACTAACTAGACCCCAGAGGATCTGTGGAAAGTGGCACAGTGTCATCATAGTTACTTGCTATTTCACACAGGTAGTCTCCAGAAATACATGGTGAATATCCATTATGATAATAATGGCCTATGAAACCAGAGAGAACTTTGCTCCAAACAATAATGACAAAGTCTCTGTCCTTGTCCAGGGGATCAAAAAGCAGAGCTACCTGAGAATCTGTTTTTTACTTCCAGAATGAGTTTATTATATCCCATTATTGCCTCGAGGGAGGGCACATGCTTGCTTCCAATGTCTTTGCTTTTGTCTTATATTCCCTAAAGTTCAGCATAATGAACTCATAATAAATGCTAATTAAATTCCCATATATTCCCACTGGAGCTTTTGTTGTTACATGTACAGAACACAATCTGCATGTGACAGCAAATCACAAGTTATATTGTGTATAGTTTCACACTGTATACGATACAGTTTTTGGAAGAATTTCTGAACAAAGTTATAAAAATGTGGCTGGATTGCAGGATTTTATTAATCCCCATATCCCATCGGCTCCCGTCCAGACCCAGCCAAGGAACTTATCATGCTCCTTGACAAATTGAGACTGGAGGAAGAGATGGAAGATGCATGCAGAGTGCGGGCCCAGGCCCGTAGTTCGTGTGGGGCCCACCCCCCATGGTTATTATGGGCCCCTCCCCCAATCCTCGGCTCCCCTCCCTCCCCCGGGCCCCCTCACCCCCAATCAATCGCCGCACAGGAGAAGAGAAGAGGAAGGCTTGGGCTCCTTCCTGATGGTGTCCAAGATTTCATCAGAACTGGGTATTCGGGCAGGATGACTAATATGGCGGCAGGGAGAGGGAGATGTGCAGCCTTCTTCTTTCCCAGGGGGGGGGGATTTGTTCTGGCCACGCGGTGGGGATGTAGCAAAAGGGTGGGGAATGTCTTTTGACAGGGGTCGGGGGCATGGGCAATGCCATAGCATCAACTTGTAGGCGCGAGGTCCAAAGCCAGCTGCGAGAATGCTGCGAGAGGGACTGGGAAGGTCGAAGGAATTAGCTGCGGGGAAGGAAAGCGGCCGGTTCATGAGCAGCTCACCCAGCTCGTCCATGGCCCTTTGCTCTCCCCCTCCTGCAGCCATTGCCTGGAGAGGTCCACCTGCCACCCCCTCCCCTTCCCCAGCCCCCCAACCCTCTGTGTAGCTCTCCGCAGAGACCCGGGCACATGGGTGTAGCCAGCCAAGCCCCCCCGATCGTGCCAGAAGCAGCATGGGAGAAGGAGGGGGGAAAGGTAGGGGATGTTTGAAATGCCCCCCCCCCTGCCTGCCCCATTCTGTCCTTTGGTGTGGGCGAGCCTTTTGTTCGCAGAAGCATGCAGCATGAATGGACTGTCACCTTCAGCTGTTCTTGCCATCCCCCCGCCCCGGTTGTCTTTTTCACTTTGGGAAAACAAAGCTTTCTCTCTTCCAAAAATCTTATTAACCAGCTTTATTTCTCTGGATGGCAGGCCCCCTGAGAAAAACCTTGGCCCCCCGAGAAAAAAGATGTTAGCTACGGGGCTGTGCGGGCCTGTCATTTTTTATAACAGCACAACAGATTTCCTGTGTGTCTGCACTAAAGGGGGTGGGGGTCAGACCTCCTGTAATCCACACACGTGCACAGGTAGCAATTGGGCCCTTTATTTGAATGTGACGACTACATGTTTGGAAACATGCATTTTGCAGACTGGTTATGGCAGCCTATCAAATATACAATCAGTGTCAAACTTGGCTCTGCTGTTGTATAAAGACTCAAATTTTTAAATTTATCTCTCGAAGGAGTTCAAGACAGTATACAAGGTCCAATTTCTCTCTGTATAGAAATTTTGCTTTCTGCTTTCCATATCCATGCCTTCTCCTGTGATTACATTCGGATAACATACTGTGTCTTTTTTCCTCTCGCAGGCCAAATGGCCAACCATTTGGCCAGAGAAACTTTATAACCATGCCATATAACCACACATTCTTTCACACCTCTAAGGGAAGAGGCAGACCTGATGGCTCCTGGCTCTGCCTCACATGCAAAAAGGCACGTAGGCAATGGAGAAGCTGGAGTTTGGGGTCATGTGACTGCAGGCGTGGTCTCCAAACTTCTAGCCTATCCCCACATGTAGCTATGACAACCAACAATTGGGCACCTCCCATGCCCACTCGCAATTGGCTAATAGCCACATCTAATTTGTGACTGGAATTGGGCTATAATTGTTTGATTCCAAAGGGAATCAGCTCTCTCTTAGCTCTTGCTCTCTGTTTCTGCTCTCTCTGCTTGTTTTATTGCACCTGGAAATGCCGTCTAGTGAGAGACAAAGAACTGTTTTGTGAATTGGACCACATGGTTGAGCAAAGATGGATTTTTCCTTCAAAATCCCTTGGCCTGTTTGGATGTTCCTGAACTTGGTAAATATGTATCTTACTGTGTAGTTAAGGCAAATCGCCTTAGGCTTGTTATTTTGGGAAACTCTGGTAGTCTATGCTAAGCTCTGTACTGAATGAAACATTATTCTTGTTTCTAAATGGTCTCTGATGTTGTACCTGAGTTCCAAGTCTAAATCTGGTGGCTAGCCCTGACCACATACGCTACCTTGGTAAGAGTGTGCATCTCTGAGTGAGTTGCTATTGTGTTAAATCCCAGGTGCTAACTAAGGGTTTGGAATCTCTCCCTTAGGAAAGGCAGGGACTAGTGAAATGAGGTTTTAGTGGCACATTGTTCTGAAAACCTGAGAGGGTATACCCTACCTCTGGGTTTGTTGTTTAATGTACTGCCTCTCATCCCTGGCCTGGCCTGAGGGGTTTAATCCTGTACACTCTTCCCCTCCCCATTTTATCTGCACAACAATCCTGGGAAGTAAGTTAGACTGGTTTATTTCAACTGGGGGTGTGTGTTGTAATCTTTCCATTGTTGCTTCCAGATAGATTAGAAAATAAGACAAATTGGCCAAAAATAAACAGAAACTTTTGATATAACGGTGAAGGATATTTTATAAAAGTTTTCATTGTGTATATCATCACAGCATTCTAAATGTCATCATACAGCAGTGAGCGCTTATTATCAGTCCTGGAAACAGCAGGCAACCCTTTTAAAGTGCCACATTCATGGATGGGAGGATGGTAGGCTTATAACAGTAACACTGTGCAAGTTCTTGTATTCTCCTTTAAATGGATATACCAGAGACCGGGAGAGAGAACTCATATTCATAGACTTCATAGGATATGCTAAGGTTTCAGTCTGTCCTGCTGCACATGAAACTTAGAGTCCTCTGACACAAAGAGGTAATCTGGCACAAAGAGAGAACATTGAAGGACAGGCAAGATGATGCCATGTCTCTGAGTCTGCCACAGGGATGCAGTGCCATTTAAAAGCTTTTTGTCCGGGATCAATGACTCCACCCCGAACTTACCCCAGGGGACTGTAAGCCTCACCAAAGGTGTGCTGTGCCAGCAAGCCTCGAGGCTTGGGAAGTCATCTGTCAAGTGCAGCAGCTCATGGCCTCGACAGTGTCTACTCAGGAGTCATCCAGCTTGAAGGCCCAGCAAGGTCTCAGCAGCATGCTCAGCAGCGGAAGCCAACCCACCCAAGTTCCTACCAGTGCTGACCCTGGCACTGAGACCCAGGGGAGCTCTGACAAAGGGGCAGGGAGAGCAGGCAATGCTGACCTTCTTAGAGGAGGTCAGGCAGGGCAGCCGGCTCACTTTTTCCAGGGGAAGGGCCAGTGAACTCACCGGTCTACAGCAAGGATCCATTGGCCCTGGGCCTGTCACTGCCCATGACTGGGTTGGGGAGGGAGGATTAGCTGAGCCCAGGGGGCTTTCTTGGGGAAGCATTTAAAAGACATTCCCAGGAGCAGCCAGGGAGGCAGAGCCACAGTAGATATGGGGACAAACCAGCTCATGAACTAAAGTTTGTCACAAATTTTGGGCGGTCTGTGGTCTATGAAGTAAAGTTTGTGGTGGCTCTTCCACTACAAACTTTCACAAAGGTTTGGCACAGTTTGTGGCAGTTTGTGAATGGCTACATTTTGCAGACAAACTGGTGCTGATCAATTAAACTGTTTACAAAACTCCAAGACAACAGTAGGGGCTGAATTCTCCAGTCTTGGAAACACCAATAGGAGCCTTCCAAAGCTTAACAGGCACTGCTGGCTGCCAATAACAGAGTTCCCATTCTGGTCTATGGGCTCAGAAGGCTATATATTAAGTGAGCTCTCCTCCCTCCCCCTCCTTTGTTGGCTGGTGAAGCACGAGAGAGGTATGGAGTTGCTTTGCTTTCTGTTTGCTTGTGATCTGTTCTCTGCTCCTAGGGTTTGGGATTAGGGGCTTAGCTACTGGGTGCCTTTATATCCCCCCACCTCTCCTGCTAGTTGTCTGCTCTGCTCTCTGCTGTTTGGGTTTGGGATTTTTCTGGAATCTGATTTGGATCTTCTTCCTGCACTCACGCTGACCACAGGGGCTTATTGAACACCATGAGGGTGGAAGGGGTGCTCATCATAGTGGGAAGAAGCCCTTTCCCCAGGGAACCAGAGGCCCTGTCCCTGGACACAAAACCCAGCCTGCTCCCCTGGAGTCCTGGTACGGCAGGACATCATCAGGGTCTCAGAGCCTTCTTCCCCTGCTCTGTCCAGACACAACATCCAGACACCAGCAGTTGCTAGAACTCTTTGGAGAGGAATCCTCTGACCACAGTGGCTCCGAGATGGGGAGGGAAGCATCTTCCCCTTCCTGGTCCCAATTCCCCGCTGCTCCTGCTGCCCTCTGACACCTCCCAGCCCAGTGCCAGAAAGCAGCTGTGCCTAGTACCAGCTGCTCTAATCATAGGTCCTCGTTTCCAGGCCAGTCTGTGGAAACATTTCCACACCCTCCCCAGGTGTCACATGCCCATGTCTGCAGGGGCATGAACACCTAACACCTGTATTCCTCTGTTCTTCGCAGGTACCTGCAAAGGGTGCACCCCACTTTGTTGTCAATGGAAGAAGGAGTGGAGGGCAGTGGAAGGAGGAAGAGGCCCTCTCCCTCTCAGCAGGGAGTGGGGAGCAGGAGGCCCCTCCAAGAAAGGCTCCCCATGCTCTGGGTGCTGTGGTCAGGACCCAAAAGCAGGCCACCCTCCAGGAGGTCACACTCCCAGGGATGCTGACAGTGCCACCCAAAAGTGCAAGGGGAAGGGCTGAGGAAGCACTCGCCTCATCTGTGAGATGATTGCCGTAGAAGGCCAACCCTTCTCCCTTGTACATAGTCTTTCATTGGCTGCTGCACCACCTGGCTTCCTGGTGGTCTGTCCCTTCTCAGAGGACCATGAGCCAGTGGGTCTTGCCTGCCATGCATCGCTCCACAGTGGCACTGGTCAAGGATGAGCTCTCCAGAGAGCAAGGCTGAACTGGAGCAGCTGGCATCATGACTACATCTCCCTCACCATCCACTGGTGGCAACCAGAAGACCTCACTGTCTGGACTGTTGAGCCCAGGCCCCCCTGCCACCTGGCTACAAGATGGTTCTGCTCCATGCTCAGGGGATGGATGCAGACCACATGGCTACAAACATCACTGCTATGATTCAGAACAGCCTGAGGGAGTGGGTGGAAAGCAGCAACATCATCCATGGCTACATGGTCATGGATGCCAGTGCCACCATGCTGGCAGCAGAGAAGACTGTGCACCTCAAGGGCATTGTCTGCCTGGCACACATCCTTCACCTGGATACTCAGGGGCTGGGGAGCATAGTGAGGCCTATCTGAGACACTGCCACCCTCAATCTGCAGTCCCTGCTGGAGACCTGCTGGTGCCTCACACAGCATCAAGTCTACTCATCTGCTGTGCAGGAGGCAGGGGGAGGGGAAAAGAGCCTGAACACTGGTTCATCCAGGATGTACCCATCTGCTGGTACTCCACACATGCAATGATAGTGCGTTTGGTGGAACAGAATATCACGGTGCAGGATGTTATCTCCTCCGTGACCATCCTGAATGGGGAAGAGGAGCTCAGCATCAACTCAAATGACTGGCTGACCCTCTACCAAATGGTGTGTGTCCTCAAGCCCTTCCAGGACACCACTAACATGTTCTGTGCCCACATAGCCAGACTAGAGCAAGTCATCCCCTTGATTCGAAGGCTGGACAGGGCACTGGCCTCCTCACTGCAGCCAGACCCCAAGGGGCAGATGTACTCTCACAGATCTGGGCCTTGGCAGAGTGGTTGCAGGTGGGCATCTCCACAAGGTTGCATCCTCTCTGCAAAAAATGAGAGTACAAGCTGGCTGGTATATTTGACCCAATTTAAAGGCAGCATTGCTCTCCATAATGCAGAGCTCATGGAGTGGAAGTGTGAGCTCTGCAGAGAAGGGTGGAGGTTTCAGGCCAGCAGACGTGGCCAGAGGAAATAGCGGGTGGAAGAAGCTGGGGGGGGGGGGGAAGGAGCTGTAGACCAGCACCTCTGTCTTCAAGAGTCCAACCAGGCAGAAGCCCCACTACTAGTAGTTGTTAGTGAGATGGGAGGTCAGCAGGAGTGGTGGGCAGGCCAGACATGCCATGGCGGAGGATTCGGCAGAGGTAATGGTTCCCCAAGCCCGCCTCAGCTGATCCCCTCAAATACTGGTCATGCAAAGCTGTCATCTGGGCCCAACTCTCTTGCATGGCCATGAATATCCTCTCCTGTCCTCCCACCAGCATCCAGAGCAAGCGGGTGTTCTCCTACCTGGGAGAACTTCTCAGCCCTACTGCTCCCATCTGGACCCAGCCAGGGTGGATGAGTTGGCCTTCCTGAAGGTCAGCCTCTCCCACTGGCCACCCTGCTCTGGACTTGGTAGAGTAAGATATAGGCCTCTCAGAGTTGTCTCCCTATGTGTCCCCTCATTCCTCCTCTCTGGATGATCCAGCATGTGGTCTGTGGGTTGCACCCTTGGTGCTTGGATGGGAGGATGGCTGCCTCTGCTGGATGAGGGTGGGATGGCCACACACACAACCAAAAAAGTCTACCTCATAAGGAAACACCTACCTCATGAATCAACATCTACCTCATAGCACAACACCTACCTCATGAACCAATATCTACTTCATAGCAGAAAACCTACCTCATGGAACAACATCCACTTCAGCAAATATCTACCTCAACAAAGTAAGCTGTCATTTGACTACTCCTTTCCACTGCATTTGTACAATTCACAATCACAGCAAGTGATCTCTTATCTGTACAATGTGTTCTACTAATGCTGAATAACCAGAATTTTCACCTAGGGGTGGGCTGTGACCAGAGGATCTTTGTGTTTGGCCCTGAGGGGGGCTGGGAGTAGTGTGGGCATGACTTGCTGGGTTCCAGAGCATGCCAGGGGTGCCTGCCAACCTGTCGTCTGGTTACTTTGGGGACCCTCTGTCAGAAGGCTTGTCATATCTGCCTTTCTGTCCTCCAGAACCTGCTTTTGGAGACTTGGGGGGGGGGGCTGTGAGTGTAGAGAATGATACTTACCTTGCTTCCAGTGTCTGGCTGGGTGGGGTCTGCCCAGATGAAGTCTCCCTGTGACTTTGGCATCACTGGCTTGTTCCTGAGCCATTCCATAGACTCCTATAACTGCAGGTGTCTTTTCCAGAGAAAGCACTGGGGAGACCTTTTTGGGGGGTCCATAACTGGGGTCCCAGAAATACAATCTGCCCCCAACTTGGAGAGATTGCAGAGGAGTAGGCAGCAGGGTAAGGTTCCCTGTGCACTTGGTGTGTACAGCTTGTAGGAGGTCCATTCTACACTCTTTTGAACTTGTGCCTGACATTTTCCCCAAAAGCACTCTCCTGGCTTGACTTTAGTCCTGTGGGGTTTGCAGTGCCACAGTGGTACTGGTTCTTCTGGGCTTGCAAAAATGCTCCCCACCTTCAGTTTCTAAGCAGAGATTCTCAGGGACTTTGATTATCTTCTGCAGGGCTTCTATTGTCCTTCCTTCATCTTTTCTTTTTCTTTTTTGCTTTTCCCCCTGCATTGGAAGCAGTGGAGGATGGGGGTTACATAACTCAGACCCCATAAATCCAATCCTTACCAAACTTGGAGGGCAGGTAGAGGTGGGTCAGCTAGACACCCACTGTATGTTTGGTGTCTCTAGCCTTTGAGGGGGGCCTGAGGGGGCCCATGAGCATTGTGGGCACACTTACCTTCCTTGTGGTGTCTGGGTGTCCGACAAGCTGCTGTGCCGTAGGGTAATTTTGGGGATCCCCATTGAAAGTCTGGGGGTGCCTGCCTTTCCACCTGTCCTTTGGGTATTGGCTGTGTGTTTCAGTTATGGGGGGGCTGTGAGCATTGTGGGCACACTGCTATGTTCGTGGTGTCTGGCTGGGGTGTCTACCAAGCTGCTGTGGGGTAATTTTGGGGAGTCTCCATTAAAAGCCTTGGGGTGCCTATCTTTATATCTGTTCTTTGGGTACTTGCTCTGTGTTTCAACTGGGGGGCTGTGAAAGTAGGCATGAATCTTTCCTTGTGGTGTCTGGCTGGGGAGCCCACCAAACTGCCATGGGGAAATTTTAAGGAGCCCCCTTCTGTCTTTTAGACTTGAGGGGTGGCCCTGCTAGCTTCACGTGTGTTTCCACATCTGCAGAGTAGAAGAATTCACTGTGATGGATGGGTGTGTGCCAGACCTAGGTGCAGAGTAGAATAATACACCTATGTTGGTGGGTGTGCTCTGCATCTGTGTGTTTCAGCCTTAGCTAGTGGAGTCTGCCGCTGAGTACCCCCATTCATCATACTTTCATTCCATTCATTCATAGACCTTTATTGGCATATCATTAGTCATAAGGTATATAAAACATTGTATCGTAAAATTAAAATCTAAGATTCCATATAAATTTAGTACACTCAAAATAGTACTATCTAAAATTTTGTACCTTAAGAACTTCAATAAGAAACTTGGCAACATCATTAGTGATCTCAGGGATCCGATCATTCAAGAGAAGTTGACATATTAACTTGTTACTCAAATAACTTTTAGGATGAAGCCAAGTTGGAAGGAATTTTCTGTGAGGTAGCTCATACAGGGGGCATTCAACAATTATATACTCAACCGTGTCTAGAGAGTTAAGATCACAGGGGCCATTCATTATACCCTCCCATCTGCCATGGGTGTACTTCAGAAATCCTCTGTTGGAAGTCTGGGTGTACCTGCTCTTTTGTCTCTCTTTTGTGTGTTTCAGCCCAGGAGGGGCTGTGAGCATTGTGGTCATGCTTTGGGTTTTGGGTGTCAGGGGGGGACTCAGGACTTGGAGCCACCATGTATACATATGTCGTTGCACGCTTTGGGGGTTGTGTGTCATGGCTTGACTCAAGGATTTGACCCACCACATCTATTTACTTCTTAGGGCTTCAAGTCATCATGTCTAACTACTTCTCAGGGCTTTTGAGCAACTATGTCTATTTCCTTCTCAGGGCTTTTACCCACTACCTCTACTCCCTTCTCAGGGCTTTGACCCACCTGATAGCCCCAAACCATATACTAGGTGAAGCTATGCTGTATCCTCTATTTAAAAGAAACTGCAATTTTGTGAAGTGCTTTGAAGAGTGACCATGAATAGTTCCCCATCATTCATTTACTTTCCTAAATAATTCCTTTAGTTTTGTAGTGGTTTGTTCTATGGCTTGCATTTCTTTAGCCTATTTCATAAACACAGAACTCTTTTATGTTAACGTTTTTAAATAAAAGCAAGTTACTGTTCTCAAGATCATTTTACATTTTACCCAATCGGTTTCATGTTCGTACAACAACAGGAATAGTTTGTGAATTCTGCATACAAACAGCAAGATGCAATCGTGTGGGTTAAGTTTAGTCCTGGCAGCTCTAGAGGAAACAGCCATCACCTCACAAACCAGTCACTATTTTGTCAAATACTTATTAAATTCATATATCATTTATCTGATCTCCCTTTCAAACCTGTTCCTATAGTGAGTTTGCTTGCTGTCAACATGTCCCCATTTCCCATCTCACCCAGTTTTTTTTAAAAAAAATGTTCCTGTAAATCACTTTCAGGATAGGTACATAAATTTTATGTTCTGTTTTGAGGTATTCCGAAAAGTGCACAGATTGTTAGCATTCACTTCAGCTCAGGTGGCCATGGCAAATATCTGTGTGGAAGACTGTGGAGGCCATCAGGTTAAGAATATTCTTTAGGTACTGAAAGCTAGAAACTGGGAACAGCAGAAGATAAAGAATATACCAGAAGAAATAAAACAGCAGACTTGTTACAACCATATCAGCATTAATAAGGAGTGACAGTTCCAATCCCCACCCACACAGCCTTGTGCCACTGTCAAGCACACCAGCACATAACGATTAGCAAGAGGGCAAGCCTGATCTTTCAAGATATTTATGCACCCTGTCAAGAAAATGCCAGTTACAACTACATAGACAATGACATCGGCTTTGCAGGCTTTGAACAACAGAGAATCCACTGTGGGAATGAAACAGCAAAAGTCAGCCACATTTTGTTTTGACAGGTGCAGTGAGGATGTCCATTTCTTACCCACAGATTTTACACCAGGGCTGGAAAGGGTCAAGACTGCGGATAGGAGGAAAGAATTGGCATTTTTAATGTTATGTACTCTAGCCTGAAGTGACATCTTACAATTTACTTTGGCTCTAAAACTATCCCATATTTTAGTAAAATAATTTTACATTCCTGCCCATTTACCAAAACAACTTTTTCTCCAACTTTTACTCATTACTAATACTCTGTACACTGGACCACTTGACCTGTTTTAATGCACTCTGGCTGAACAGAAAATTTGTTTTTACCCAGTTGATCTAACCTAATTAGATCAGGCCATATGTAGCATTATGGTTTTAGGGTGTATCACTAGTTCCCCTACAAGCACTTATTTCTAAGGGCCAAGCTACATGAGATGACCAACATGTGCCGGGTCAAGAGTGCATGACTGGACTTGCAAACAGGCAGACATTGGGGCAACTCACTTTAGAAAACACTCATTTCCTCCACACTGCAAGGGGTAGAAGAAGTTCCCAGTTTCCCTGCCATACCATTTTCACCTAGGAAAAGCGGGAGGAGCTTTTCAAAGGGCAAAAAGAACCAGAAAAGAGAGGTGAAAAGCCCCTCTGGCAAAGTGAAGTGAGAGGGAGACTGGTAGCTCTTCTCCCCTTTGCAGTGTTCACTTGCAGTGCTGCATGAACAAGAGTTTTCTAAATTGAGTTCCCCAGAAGTCTGTCTGTCTGAAAGTCTAGTTGCAGACCCATGACCCAGCACGTGTCAGCTGTATTGTGTAGTTACACCTCAAAAGTGATAAAAATCTGCTTTGAATACGGGTGTACAATGTCTGTGTTGGTGTTGTTTTGCAATCTGCTTGCACCAGATTATTTTGGAAACGTCTGAGTTTTCTTGCAACCTTTTTCTAAAGTGTCATGCTATTAGCATATGCTGTGAGTTAATTGCTTCTGGTGCTTCAAGGCAGATCAGCCTTTCAAAACAATTAAAAACTAATAAATGAAAACTGCTGACAATCTCAAACTATAGATGAGCTGACTTCAAACATGGCTGTTTGCTACCTTAGGTCTTCTGGAGACATTTACACCTGCATAAAGTTTGATTGCTAATTTCTATACCCATAGCTGGGATAGGTGAGGTGAGAGCAGCAGGTGTTCAATTTGCATGGAATGTACAGATAACTAGTGGGGAGAAGTGAAGTGGCACAGGTGGGGGACTTCCAGAAACACATTCTGGACTACACGAGGAATCTCAGCAGATAAGTACCTAGCAGCTCCTTTCATTACTTTGGCCAGTTCTACATACCTACTACAATCACAAATGGTGACTTAACCATGATGTTTCATACCTAGACTGCCAACAACCACTGTACACTATATTTCAGGAGGCCAGATTTCACAACTGATTCAGAAATGAAACATTTCTCATATGTCCAAGACAGATATAATAAAGATTAACTAAGTAAATATTTCACGAAATAAAACGCTGTTTATACCTGTCTGTGCATTATGCTAAGCAGCTACCCAGATGGTAATATACTCCTACTAAGTGAAGTGAACATATGAGGGAATTCAGTTCTTTACAAAGCCAACCTCAAAAACAAAAAGTTTACTAGTTCCCACAAACTTCTGTGAATACCTACAGGTTTTCAAATACTTCTGAGTGAAAATTGAAACATGGATTTATATAAAATGAACTGCAAAATAGGCAATTTGTATTGTTTTAGTCATGGGATTATCATTGGATGATTAATTGAGAGTATAAAGCCTCTCTTGTCAACCTCTACCAAATACTCAATTTATAGACAATTGATTAGTATCCAGTTTTGGCTACGTCAGTATATGACTACCTGGAAATATGCCTTGGACTAAGAAAGCAATCTACTTCTTAACAAAATTGTTAAATGGTTTGTTACAGCCTGCGTGGCCATGCACTAAAACGGTATTTGAATGAAGCACACAGACCAAAACCTAGGGGTCTGCAATATATTGTGCTTCTATGCACATAATGAAGAAGGTTTACTCATTTTTTCTTTTGGGAGTAGTTTTCTCATGTCTCAAGATGGTGCCACTCTGGAGCTCCTGGCCTTTGGGAGACTTTCCAGAGGATATTGCCAGAAGAGGAAGCTAAAAACCTCTTGTTTATCATGTTTGGGTCCTGACCAATGACAACGCCGCTTTTTTAAACAGCACTGTTGGTGCAGTATTTATTGATAACTAATCTTCTGTCCAGCTCCTACAGTGAGATGTTTTAAGTGAGAAAAAATATAGAACTTTGCTTTCAGTTCCATTAATTTGTATTTACAGGATATTAAAACGTTCATTAGCATAAAATAATTTGTAGCTGTAAAAGTATACAACCTCATCTTCTTTTATTAATCAAGTAGGTGATATAATGGATCATAAGCATCATGAGACCATGATTTAAGGGTGCCGTGACACCATTTTCTTTCACTCATGGGAGGAAAACCATGTTCAGAGCTGTACAGGCATCTTTTTACTATCTTGATCATATATTGTAACCATTATAGTTTTCCTAACATGATTGGTAAAGCATCCCTTTCAGCAAGTTAGCAAAATAAAAGCAGACGCCAGCAGAATTTTATTACAACACAGATGGAAAACACATATTGGCTTCTCATTCTAAACTGAGCCTGCCCACAGCAACTATCTTATAGTTCATGGTACCACTAAACACTGTGTAAACAGCTGCACTGTAGTATTAATTAAGGCCTTGTAAAAGACCTGCCATGACAACACAAGAAGTGTGTGTGGACTGCACCTGTTCTGGATCTCTGTCAGAGAAGTCTGGATCACAATATGTCAGTAATAGAAATTCAGATTTTACCATCAATGTGTCCAGTTACTGTCCAGTTCTGGCCTGATAGCAGAATATAGCAGAAGTGGACTGGACCAAACCCAACTGAAGACCAAAGTTTCCAACTAGACTAATAGGTAGACTGTGGCTGCAGTCACACACACTAAATAATCCACTTTCAATCCACTTTCAGTGTACTTTCCAACTGGATTTTAACTGTGTGAACTGGCAAAATCCAGTTGGAAAGTTCACTGAAAGTGGATTTAGTGTATGTGACCACAGCTTGTATTGTTTTTTAATTAAGATTTACATTAAGTTTTGGGATTGTTTTTTAAATGTTATAGTAAGAAACACTTTAGGACAGGAGTAGAGAAAGAATCGTTTTCTGTAGCCTTGGTATTCAAAAAGTTCTAGGAAAAGTCTCCATATACTCTGAGTTTTACCTGCATCAAGCCCTGGAGTGGTAGAATTGATAATGTAGTGTGTTTGTGGTCACTATGTTGACTGGAATGGGTCAGCAGACCCATATCTCTTCAGTCTCATTCCACCTACAATGGCTCCCAATTTGCTTCCAGGCCCAATTCAAGGTGCTAATAATGGCTTGGGGCCAGCATACCTCAAGGCCCACCTACTCCCATATCCACATACCTAACCACTCTGGTGAGCTTCAAAGGCCCTGCTTTTGTTAAGCTGCCATCTGAGGCTAGACCTGAGAAAGGGTCTTCTCAGTCATGGCACCAAAACTCAGGAACTCTCTCCCCTAGGTAATTTGTCTATCTCCACTGTTGTTTTCCACCAGCAGGTGAAGACTTTTTTGTTTTGTCTGCTGTTCCCTCACTAACTTTTGTTGGCTCTCCTCCTGTTTGTGTGTCTGTGTATATATTGTTTCAAATATTCTATCTATCTATCTATCTATCTATCTATCTATCTATCTATCTATCTATCTATCTATCTGCATTTTAAATGCTGTTTTAGTATTTTGATTGTTTGCTGCCTTGGTGATCGTAAATTGGATACACACACGTAAATTGGGCAGCATACACATATTTAAAATACATACATTGCTTTATATTTTATCATGTTAAGGACAGGTAATTTGTGGGCTTGCTCTAAGATCACATGACCTTAGTTTGTTTTAGAAAAGGCTTAAAGACTGCTGTAAAAGATGTTTTAGTTGCTCTTCATATTAAAGTTGTTCTAAGCTGTTGCTCATTTTGATAGTCTATCAGTGGACCCAGAAATATTGCAAGCCCTAGAGCAAGAAGATTCCTTAATTTTGATCCTGGCATAATCTGCCATTTCTCAATATGGTGCAGTTTGAATGTTAATTCATCACAAATCTGTAACAACTAAATTAGTTAAAATTCTACCTTCAAAATTTAGATTCAGTGGGCTGGATCCTACCTGCCAGCTGTGGGTTGCGAAATACCTGGATATTTTGGAGCCTGGGGACAATGGGGTTTGGGGAGGGAAGCAACCTCAGCAGGTTATAATGCCACACAGTCCACCATTCAAAACAGCCATTTTCTCCCGAGGAGCTGATTTCTGTCAGCTGGAGATCAATTGTAATAGCAGAATACTCATCTAATCCTACCATATTTCTCAGCTATGTGTTGAACTTTCATCTAGCAAAACAGGCTGCTCCTCTTGAGGTGTCTGGAGAAATATCCACAGCAGAACAGTTAATATTAGTATCTAAAAACTAATATCAAAGTCAGCTAAATCTGAAGATACTTACACCCAGTGACTGGAGCTGTGAACGGGCAAGACAGATCTTTCTACCAACATGAAAAGGGCCCTAGATTCACAGAAAAAAAACATGAAATATTTTAAAAAAACAACACCATGGGGCAGGGGTTTAAAAAACCTGAAAATTATAAAAAGAGCATCTATAGCTTTAATTAATAGATTTCCTCAGTGGCTATTGCTAGGCAACCACAGTATTCCAGGCTGGGTTTCTGTGAGTAAAAGGCAGGAGGAGGGGCATAGTCCTTTCCAGGCCTTTTTTTGGCCATTGAGGGAGGACTCATTGGGGCCAGGCCTGGATAGGATTGCCAGCTCCAGGTTAGGAAATTCCTGGAAATTTTGTGGTGAATTCTGAGGAGGGCAGGGGTTGGGAAGGGGAGAGGCCTCAGCCGAATATAATGCCATAGAGTTCATCCTCCAGAGCAGCCATTTTCTCCAGGGGAACAGATCTCTGTCATCTGGAGTTCAGTTGTAATTCTGGGAGATCTCCAGGCCCCAGTTGTAGGTTGGCAACCCTAGCTGGCAGCAACCACTGGGTGATGATCCCATCCAACCTGCATGACTCAAGTAGGTCTGGCTGCTTACTACTGTTCAACACAAGCCACTCGATGAAAGTCATTGTGGTGTAGTAGTTTGAACTTCAGAGTAGGGTCTGGGAAACCCAGGTTTGAATCTTCATCTTGCTGCGGAAGATCCCTGGGTGACTTTTAGTAGTCGCATACTTTTAGCCTAATCTACCTTTCAGGGTTATTGTGCAGATAAAAAGGAGGAGAGGAGAATAATGTACGCTGCTTTGATCCCCATTGTGGAGAAGGGTGCGGTATAAATGAAGTAAATAAATCTCTCCTTATATATAATTGTGAAGTGGGGTGGCACTTTCTGAACATTCGACACACTCCTAAATCAGTTGGCTCCATGATGTGTCACTCAGAAGCTGTCCCTATCCACTGGCTGCGTTGCCTGAGTCCCGCCTCCAACATTCCAGAGAGTTTACTGTTCCTCTCCTCCCCCCATAGCCAGTCGGAACACAGAGGTTGATTGCATATGCGGCCTGATTGATTTTGACTCTAACATTCTAAACAGTTTGCTGTTGTTGTTGGGAGTCATTGAATGTGTCCTGAAGTAAAATACATATCCCAATCTTCCCTTAAATGGTCACTGGAGTTGCCAATCTCCCTGTGGGGCCTGGAGTTCTCTCAGAAATCACCGTGTTCCTGGACTTCTGGTTTCGGTGCTCGCCATGGCGGTCACTCTCCCGGACCTCCAGGAGACGATCGCCAGAACCTGTGGCTAGGAGGGAGTGCGATTGTCCACACTCCCTACGGAATCCTTGTGAGGGGTTCCAAGCCATGGGGCACTAGACAGCTTCTCCTCCAGCAACCAAGCCAGCAAGGGGGGGCCATCCATGCCCCAACGGTCCTACTACAGAGTTTCCAGATGGAACTAGAAGCGCACGCCGGATCAAGCGCCGGGTGATGTAGCGGTTTTGCAACTGAAGCGATATGGAAATTGTATAATCATTGAACTATGAGTTAAGGTGAAGCAAGAACATCGAAAAGAGCCAAAAGCCGCCCCGTGGGAAGCAAGGGGGGAGGGGACTCTGCTCCAATAAGACAAACTGAAAGCAAACTCAATCATAAAAGTGGGGGGGCAGGCTTTTAAAGCAAAACGGACTGAATTAAAAGATTTCTAAGAACGTACCAAGCGTAACTTCAGAGACTGTGATAACTTTTGATAAAAAGTAAACAATTCCTCAAAAATGGCGCCTCCCATAAAGAAGGATGAGAGGGAGAAGATAACAAAAGTTAAGTTCACTGGAAGTACCAGCCCAGCGAGTGTTGTGCCCAGACAGGACACAAACACAGACTTTCAAAGGCTATTAAGTGAGGCATTAGACCCTCTACTGGAACAAGTGATGGAAATAAATCGAAAACTGGATAAACAGCAAGCTCAAATCAACGAGACTGTAAAAAAATTGATCAAATGGGATTGCAATTTAAAGAAGTAGACACCAACACCAAAAAGCTGCAATAACAAATGCAGACAATGGAGAAGAAGCGACATAGAAAAGTCTCAACTGCTACAGCTACAAATGGAAAAGGCAAGCTATGTCCTAAGATTTCAGGGAATTCCTGAGGAAAAAGGGGGAAAGCTCACTAAGTTAATGTGTGAAGCATTGGAGCAAATGGCAGAAATTGAAGCAGATACTTTACAAAATGATATTGATATAGTCTATAGTTCATATACAGAATTCATAAGGAATAATAATCTGCCAGGAGAAGTGATGGTGAGATTCTCCAGAAGAAATGTCAGAGATAAAATTCTTAAAGCGGCCAGTGGAGTTACCCTGAAAATCAAGAGCAAAGAGGTCAAGGTACTAAAGGACATACCATTTGAAATAAGGAAGAAAAGGCATAAATATAAAGACTTGGTCGCAGATGGATTTTTCCTTAAGGAGTCATCTTTAAATTTGCAAATGGAAAAGAAAAAACTGACACTCTGGAAAAAGCAAATGAATTCCTGCACCTGCACAGCTGTCCAACAGATGGGAAAGAAGAAGACGACAAAGGCAGTCCTGAGAAGGAAGATGAAGATGGAGTAGAGTCATATTCTGGTGAAGAATCAGACTCAAATCTGGGGGCTGCAGCCCCAAAACGAGGTTATAGACTGAGGAAGCCAAAAGATTTTTAAAAACTCTGAAGTTTAAAGAATGTTTAAAATAAGATTTCTTAGACTCTTTAAGAAGTCACAGTAGATGATGTTTAAGTTGGAGTGGAAGTTTAAAAGACGTTGAACATGTTCAATGAATTTATATGAATATTTAGCTATATAAGCTTGTAATCTTATATTGCGCAACGGAGACTATCAAAGCAGCTGATTGCTGCTATTGATGCTGCTACCTCAGAAGTGGTCGAGTAATTAGCCCTAATTAATTGTGATATTAATATTAGTAATTAATTGATTTAATTTAATTGATGGAGTAAGTGAGTTAGGTGTTTTGAATTAATTAATTGAAGGTAGTTATTAAGTAAAGGAGCTGCGGTGGCTCAAGTGGTTAAGATGCTGAACTGCAGGCTGTGGAAGGTTGGTAGTTCAGCAGTTCGAGACCCGAGTGTGCCGCATGACGGAGTGAGCTCCCGTCTCTAGTTCCAGCTCCTGCCAACCTAGCAGTTCGAAAGCAAGAAATTGCAAGTAGATAAATAGGTACCACTTCGGTGGGAAGGTAACAGCGTTCCGTGCGCCTTGGTGTTTAGTCATGCCGGCCACATGACCACAGAAATGTTTTTGGACAGTGCTGGCTCTTCGGCTTTGAAAAGGAGATGAGCACTGCAACCCTAGAGTCGGATTCAACTGGCTTTCGAGCAAGGGAACCTTTACCTTAACTTTAGTTGTTAAGTTAGGTGCTGTTGCAAATAATAATAATAATAAATAAATAAATAAATAAATAAATAAAAAATAATATAAAATAACTATAAATTGGGGGGTATTATATAGACAAAAAGTAAAAAGAAAAAGAGGGTGGGTGGACTCCTGAAGGGCCTTTATTTATTTACTGGTTGATATCTGATCTTAATTGGCAATCAATTTCTAGATTATTTTTGTGGTAGGATAGGCTGTGTAACTGCAGTAGTAGCATTACTGTTTGTACACTTTACTGTACCCTTTAAATTGAGCATTATACTGAGCATCCTGCTTGCTGCTGAGCTGGCGGTCTGAAGCTTGCGGAGACCGCCAAGGGCAATGATGTGGGCCAGGGAATTCCGGTGCTCCTGGGAGGGGAAAGTATAGCGGTGGGAGCAGGCAGAATATTATGCGAAGAGGGCAGAGAAATGGGAAAGCTCGGTCCCCTTCCAGCCTGCATCCCATCCCAAGAGATGTTGGCAGTGGGACTAGGAATTATAACCCCCCTCCGACATTGGTGTTGTGTGATGCCAGGTCCATAAATAATAAGATCATGGTCCTAAGGGACTTCTTGCAACAGCAGAATGTGGACCTGGCGTGCATGACTGAGACCTGGGTGAGGGAGGGGGAGCATATTTCTAGCTTGGACTACTCCTAGAATTCATATAGTTATGCTTCAAGATGTTCAAATACACTTTTCAAAGGACTTACTACAACTATGGGTGGGAAACAAAGATGGTCTTGTGTAAGTGGAGTGCACTTCTGTTCATCCAAAGAGAACAACTTTGTTTTCTGCAAATTTCCTGTAGTATGTTCCATGCTTTTACTAGCCTTCAGAATTTCCCAGTCCTCAGGATGGCACAGTCTGGAATAGAGAGAAGTAGGAAATATCTGTTTCCTCCATGCATCTCTGCTTTCAGTTATTTGGCTCTAAAACGATGATGGAATAAGGTTTGTGTTAAGGAAACAAGAGAAAACTGTCTGTGTTCTATGTTTACATACGGCACAGAAGAGTGATAATTACCATACAGATCACTATTTTAAATGAAACATAGGTCAGTACAGAGAGATAATCTTCCTAACAGAATAATTGCCTATAAAGAAGATGACAGAAGCATTACACTGACGTATTGCAATCGGAATCTTTTTAATTGATTGTAATGAGATAGGAACACATTTCTAGGGTTGGGTGTTTTTTTTATATAATAAACTGAGCAGGTAGGAACAGCTGCTTTAAGTGCTCTAAACCTATATTCCTACCGGCCTAAAATGAGCACTTATACTATGTATTATAACTCTTTGTGAAGCAACTGAGGGCACATTTTATTGGTTCAGCTGAAAAAATCCCACCAGAGGACACACAATACCATAGCTGAACAACATGGCTTTTAGCAAACCACTTACTATAAATACCTTATTTAAAACATAATGTGCAAAATTAATTGAAATTACCTTGGATAATTACAATGTCTTGAAATTGCTTGAAGGACCCTGAACAAAGACGGCTAATAAATGGCACTTTATCATATTGGAAGCATTGCTCATCCCCGCCTTTTATTTAAAAGATTTCCTATGATAGAAGCATGTATATATACTACCTATGTACAATATAGTTAGGTTTTGCTAACACTTCTGGAAGGTAACAGCACAGCAAATGTCTTACACAGTAGTCTAAAATACAAAAATACAAGACCAAAAAACAACAACATGAAAGGTTTTCCCCAACTGAAATAAAATATGTTTTGCATAAGAATATGAAGTGCTGATTTCATGGGAAGGAGAGCAGAGAACCATCAACAAATAAACCTTTTCTATATTTTGCTCTTATGGATTTGTGTCCCCCCCCAGTAAATTATTGTAGGAATGAAAACAACAAAGGCTTCCAGTTTGGTATAGTGGTTAAGAGAGCCAGTTTGATGTAGTGGTTAAGAGTGTGGACTCTAATCTGGGAGAACTGGGTTTGATTCCCCACTCCTCCACATGTACGGTAGCTGCTGGTGTGACCTTGGGTAATCATAAATTCTTTTAAAAAAACAACTTTTATTTATATAATATAGCAATGATTTACAGTAGCACATACTTTTAGGAAACCAGTACAATAAAAACTTGATTTAAAAACACAAAAAATACAAGAGATATAAAACCAAACAGCTATTCAATATATAGCTATAACATTCAAATTATCTGGAAGTGCCTTGTTCAGCTTACTGTTTCTTTCCATATATTCAAGAAAGGGAAACCAACATTCCAAAAAATCTGAATGAAACTCTGAATTCTCTGCAAAGGATATAACTTCTGATATTTTGTCCATGAGCAGGTATTCCCATAACTTATTAAAACACATAATTGATGAGGGTTGTTTACTATTTTTCCAATGCCTAGCCACTAAAGTCTTGGCTGCCAACAACATATAAGAAAAGTGGACTCTGATCTGGGAGAACTGGGTTTGATTCCCCACTTCTCCACATGCAGCTGCTGGTGTGACCTTGGGTCAGTCATAAGTTCTTTCAGAGCTGTTTAATCAAGGGCAGTTCTTGGGAGAGCTCTCTTAGCCCCACCTACCTCACAGGGTGTCTGTTGTGGGGAGGGGAAGGAAAAGCTGCTCTGAGATTTCTTCAGGTAGTATAAATCCAAACTCCTCCTACTCCTCCCCCCCTATATTCACAATTATGCAGTAAAACATTAAACATGCCAATCAGCAAAGCGAAAGTACAACTGACATTTTTTACTAAAATAAAAATTTCAGAGAATCCCAGTACGAAAACTAGTAACATGAGAGTTATTCTGCTATGCACATTAGCCATTTTCTGATGTTAATATACAAGAAGTACAATGTGATACACTTTTATTGTCTCACTTGCCTTTTCTAATACCCTAGACCAGAATGCCTTCTTGAAAAAGACATCCCAGGAGGCTCTGGGATGTCTTTCCAAGAAGCATTCTAAGGGCTCAGTTGCTGCCACGGCTCAGAAGTGGTGCTATCACAAGATGTGATATGGCTGGTGGCTTCTTTGGTGATGGCAGAAACAAGGATGATACCCCAGAGGCTCCATCTTTTGGGTTGTCCACTCCTTTCACAGTTTAAGAAGTACTTTCCAATATTTTTAAGCAAGAGTTCCAGATCTTACCCAGCCAAACTGCTTTGGAATGATCAACCAACAAGGTCTCTTACCAGGAATGTTCTCATCTTGTTCCAACAAAACTTATGTATTTAGTTACTAGGAGGGAAGCCTGTTGTAGAGAGAAGATAACATGCGCTAGAAAGACAGGGGTCCCCCCATCCCGCACTTTCTCCCCCCCCGCAGACCCTGGCATTGGTGGGCAGTGACTGGCTTCCTGGGCAGCCACAATTGGGGGCCTCTGGGCTGCCTCAATGGCTGTGCACCCAACAGCATGTCAGCCCCCTTCCATGTGTGGGCTGTCCACTGGCGTGTCTCAGCAGGCTAGTATGGTCATGGTAGCAGCAGGCCCGGGCTCATCCTGACGAACCCGCGGCTGGTGAAGGGGGTGGGTCGCCCATCATGTCAGATTAAAGTGAGGCCCTTCTGCCCGCTTTCCCCTCCTCCCCAGACCCCGGGGCTGTTCTGCATGCAGCGGCCTCCGGGGTGGCTTAACGGGTCTTCGGCCAGGTAGCACACCAGCCCCCGCCCGCTCGCAGCCTGGTTGCCGACATGGCTCAGGCCTTGGCGGCCCACGGCGACTGCACTGGTGGTGGCAGGAGCAGGCTCAGGCCGACGACCTCGCAGGTGGTGAAGGGGCCGGGGTGCCCATCGTGTCAGAGGAAAGTGAGGCCCATCCCCCCTCTCTCCGCCCTCCCCATACTGCTGGACCCTTCTGCATCCAGTGGCCTCTGGGCCACCTCGACGGCTCTTCATCCCAGTGGTGCACCAGCCCCCATCCGCTCACAGGCTGGGTGCCAAGTTGGCTAGAGGTGACAACGACAACTGGCGCGGGGGTGGGAGGGAGGGGCTCGGCCAAGTGTCCAGCCACCAGACCGTGCATTCCATCCATGCATACTGAGGGCAAGCTGGTGGCTGGGGCTTGTGTGGACAGGACTCCGCAATGCAGCCAGCCAATGCTGGCAGCACCTTTGGAATGGCAGTTCAGGCGGCCAACTGATTTTGGCGTAAATAGAACTTTGCCACCCCAAATCACTTTTATTAATAAGGAGAGATTTGGCTTCTGTGGTTCTATCTCTGGTTAACATAGACCAGGGTTTGACAAATCCTAGAAATTTCACTGTGTTACTTAGTATTTTTAGCAATGATTTTCTTGTAGCATTTCTCAATGAGAAGTACAAAGCTTGTTTACCATTTCACATCAGAATGTTTTGTTGTGCGGCATAAAAATAATTGTGCATGAAGTTTTTGTCATGGCTTGTTTGTACGTAAACTTTAGAACATTCAGTGGTGGTGGATGAATTCATTTCTTAATCAGTTGCTTTTTTATCCTGCAATATTCAATTTAAAGGAGCTTTTTAAGCAATAATGGAATTTTTAGAAATGTGGGAGAAGTTAGGCAAGGATTAGTGGTTTGGGTTTTGTTGTTGTAGCAATGACAATCACTCCAAGGAGTGTTATCAATGATCAGCTAATCTTCATTAGAAAGCAAACTGATTTACCAAAAAACTGACAGACAAACAAAAAAATCCTCAGCAAGAGCTAACCAGCCTCTGTATCCTAAACATTTTGGCAACTAACATCATAGCATTTAATATGGTTCAAGCTTATGAAAGAGAAAAAGATTTATCACAAAGTTCTCTCTTACCTATGTTATTAACAAGAAATTTTGCTTGAAGATATATTTAGCCTCCCAGTTTAACAAGGAATAACGTCTGTGCTTATTAACCCTGGAGAATGAAGACCTCTTTGCCTAATCTTTCAGATAAATCTCACATCTCTATCCCAGTTCATGTTGTGCTGGAAGTGTAATAGATAACATTATGAGAGGTCCTTGTTTTCTGAAATCTGAAATGAGAATAGATGCAGCTGAAGAAAGGTTGCCTCTTATGTGATTAATATCTGTGTTCTTCCACTGAGGTGGCTAGGTACAGAAAGCACCATGTTATATACAAGAATTATAGTCTGTCATAGATCTGTAATATGTTACAGATTGCATTTCATTCTACAAATCTGACAATGTCAAACCTCAACATCAGACATTTCTGACATTTTAATACAGTGTCAGCCATATGAAAGAGAAGCAGCACTGCAAGTTTATCAGTGAATCCTTGGCCCTTTCTTCACTCTCTTTTTAATCCATGTTCACTGTGGTGTCCTCCAAGCAATTCTGCACTAAAATCGAATGCAACCTTCTTTTTATTCCACCCCCCCCCCCCGTTCTGCATTACATTCCCTGCCTTCAGTGGTTAGCTCGGTTTCAGCCTGCTGTTGCCCCGGGTTATTTGGATGCTGATTTGCCATGGATTTAACTTGCCTTGACTCGAGCACTGAGAAAATCTGGAGGGGCCAGCAAATGCAGAAAGGACCCTCATCTAAGAGTCCACAAATTCTAAGTAATTGTTCAGGACTTTCATACCAGTGTGGAAGGAGGGGTGGCGGCGGCTCTAACCTTAGCTTTCCCCTCCATCCATTCTTTCTTTCTCAGGCACAGTAGAAATTATTTAAACTTATGAAAGTGCCTGGGAGCAGCATTTGCCGCCACACTCCTCAGTGGTCTTTCTTTGCTTCTGCCATAGAGAGCGGCAGCATATCCAGGATTCCTGGGCATATGCAGTGTCCTTAGTTAATTGAAAAGCATGCAAGATTCCCTGTTTTCTTTGTCTTACAAAATAAATCAGCCCCAGCAGTATTGGCAGTGGAAGGAAGCAGACAGAGTAGAAAGGAAGGCCTTTCCTCCACAATCTGCTGCTTGATGGTGCTACTTCTGCTACAGGGAATACAATAACATGTACAAATGTGAATATTGGCAATAAGGGTTGTCCCTTCAAAGGCATCAATGCATAGGTATCTGTAAAATGAGGTGAAATCTGACTGAAATTAGGTTGTTAGATATTCTTGGTATGTCACCAGAGAGCCAGTTTGATGTAGTGGTTAGGAGTGCAGACTCTAATCTGGGAAAACCGGGTTTGATTCCCCACTTCTCCACATTTAGCTGCTGGTGTGACCCTGGGTCAGTCATAAATTCTTTCAGAGCTGTTCTTTCAAGGGCAGTTTTCGGGAGAGCTCTCTCAGCCCCACCACTGGGTGTCTATTGTAGGGAGGGGAAGGGAAAGGGATTGTAAACCGCTCTGAGACTCCTTTGGGTAGTGAGGGGTGGGGTATAAATCCAATCTCTTCTCTTCTTCTTTCTTCTAAAAATTATCATGTAAACCTAGTCCATGTGATCACATTCTGTATTGTACAAATTCTCTGGGTTTTGTCTGGGTTATGTACATTTATTAGAATGGAGCTGATGGGTAAATTAACTTGAACTGTGGTACAGAGTTGGATTAAGTGATCTTTCGACTCATTTCAGTTTTATGGTTCATTGTACAGATTTTTCTAATCTGAGCCAAATGCATTTAGAAAGTCCATTAGAACTAGAGCTGATCTTAGTAGGAGTTGGGGGTAAACCAATCAATATTTTCTCCACCTTTCACTACATTTTGATCAGCTTTTGTTAAATCTTTATCTACTAAATGCATATTTCAATCTTTTACAAGGCCAGCCATTCCAACAATTATTAAGAACCCCTTCAATGGCCACTTGACACGAAACCCCTGCAGCCTTGAATCTACACTAAAACCTTGTATTTATAGCTCAGGCAAAATCCTTACTTGTACTAGCCATTATGGTAACCATTTGTACATACAAGTTTCTTTTTTCCTATGTCAGCAGCAGGATTATCAAAGCACATCTCAAAAGTAAAATTGTATTTGTTTGCAATTCATAAGTTAAAGTCAGTAGGAGTAAACAAAAATTATATATTTCTAAAGGCTGGAATCCTTTACCTACAGAAGCACAAAATCTTTGGCACTTTTACAAAGGCTAAAAAAACAAACAATGGAAGTATTTAGAAAGCTTCAACTAATGTACTAGAAATGTTAAGAAACAAAGCCAGACACTTTGATAGTAAGAACACATAACAGCACATGCAGCGGAGATCTGAACACACTGGAATCGTGGGTAGATGTGAATAAGATGCAATTCAATAAAGATAAGTGCGGAGTTCTGCATCTGGATGAAAAACACACATACTGGATGAGGGACACACTTCTGGGTAGCAGAGCAAGGTGGGTAGCCATGTTAGTTTGCTTATAGCAGTAGAAAAGAGTCCAGTAGCACCTTAAAGACTAACAAAATTTGTGGTAGAGTATAAGCTTTAGTGAGTCACTGCTCACCACTTCAGATACAGCTAGAATGTGAGTCCATCTGTCCTATGTATTGGAAGGTGGAGTGATTTCAGATGCCAAACGACATTAGCAGGCAATTGACAATAGCAGGTATGGTTGGATTAGGTGTGGTATGCAGAGAGGTAGTAGGGATGGAGAAATCAGCATTGGTAATGAGACAGGAAACCTAGGTCTCAATTCAGTCCAGGTGGGTGCATTGTCTTGAGCTTCATTATTAGAGCAACTCACTGCTCACTTCTTCAGATGCAGTTAGAATGTGAGTCCATTGGTCCTTATATCTTGGAGAGTGAAGTGATTTCAGATGCCAAAGATATTAGCAGGTGTTGGTAATATGAGAGGAAACCTAGGTCTCAATTCCGTCCTGGAGGATGCATTGTCTTGAGCTTCATGATCAGTTGCAATTCAGCAGTCTTTCTTTCTAATCTCCCTTTGAAATTCCTTTGTAAGAGAACTGCTATTCTTAGGTCAGCAACTAAATGTCCTGAAAGGTTAAATGTTGCCGTACTGGTTTTGATGTTGTGGTTTCTAATGTCAGACTTATGTCCATTTATTCTTTGCATCCTCCTGGACCGAATCATGACCTAGGTCTCATTACCAATGCTGGTATTTCCATGCCTACTACCCTTCTGCATATCACACCTAATCCAATCAAGCCTGCTATTATCATTCACCAGCTATTGCCATTCGGCATCTGAAATCACCTTTATAAAGTTTATATCTTCAGTATATCATAACATCCTAATATTTGTTATTCTCTGAAGCCATCACTGATAGGTTGGCACACCTTAGGAGGATAGATAAGAGCACAATTCAACAGCAAAAGTGAAAACACTTTCACAGTCAGAAAAGTTTCAATGATAATGTCTTCAGGACAAGCAAGGGCCGACCTGCTGTGGCAAATTATATCTTCCAAAGGGGAAGTTACTTATGAGTCACAAGAGAAATTTTTGTGAAACTGCTAGCCCTGCAAATGCGGACAATGCAACGCAAAACATGAACTGAGCAAATTAAGATGTATTCTTTCTGTATTTTCTTCCTTCCTGCTAATGAGGGCAATTGACAATATGTTGCTGATGATGCATAGAATGGAATAGAATCTCTCTGATGATCTTCCTGTTCTTATACTGTTTCTAAACACACCTAGAATAAACATGATGTGAATGCAGAGTTCAATAATTTGGTTCCGCAAGCATTATTACTTTCACTTTTGGAGCCTAAAATAATTACTACTAAAATAATCACTTTGCAATTCCACAGGCTGTATCTATACTCATGGAATCTTTGTGGAGCATGACAAAAATAGCTAACCGTGTAAACTATAAAGCCAATTTTTATATAAACTATCAAAATCATATCCGTATATACATACCTTGCTGAGATTTCTACCATTGGTGCCTTTGCATTTTTCTGCCATATTTGCAGTTTTTAGAACATTGTAATTATTTTACCAAATGCAAAGCTTTTAACTATGCTTACAAGACCAATTTATCTTTACAATTAAATGCAACTATTTTTTTTGGCATTATTCTGTTACCTATACCTGCTGTGCAACTACAGTGAACACTGTTGTTGCTTGTGCTTATTTTGAATATGCAGCACAAAAAGCCATTGAAATAGCTGTACTGGTACATAATAAAGCACATAAATATATTTTAAGTATAGAACTATAACTGCAGCATGAAGCATACACAGTACTAAAGATTTTATAAACGACAGTCAAACATGGCAACTTTAATTGCACTGTATGTAAATTTGAGGGGGGCAGAAAGTGTCAGTTAATTCAATCCTTATAGAAAACTTAACATAGAACTTTGTAGGATTCAAGGGTTTATATGCCCATGTCCTCAGAAGTCCCCTTGTCCATTGTGCCTCTTTCGGCCCTGTTTAGGACATGCAGAACAGTGATCATAATGTTGTTGAGTTCAACATTTGTACAAATAGGGAATTGGCCAAAAAGACTCACACAACCACTTTTAACTTTAAAAGGGGTAATTTTTCTGATATGAGGGGACATGTGGGGAGGAAACTGAAGGGAAAAGTAGAAACGGTCA
Source organism: Gekko japonicus (assembly GCF_001447785.1). Classification (NCBI taxonomy): domain Eukaryota; kingdom Metazoa; phylum Chordata; class Lepidosauria; order Squamata; family Gekkonidae; genus Gekko; species Gekko japonicus. Next base: position 1,127,880 of record NW_015168045.1, read on the forward strand.
AAACCATTGGGGAAGCTTGGAAACTATTTAAAACTACGATTCTAGAAGCTCAAAAAAAATATATTCCGCAGGTTAGGAAAGGCACAAACAGGTCTAAGAAAAAGCCTACATGGTTAACAAACAAAGTAATGGAAGCTGTAAAAGGTAAAAAAGATTCCTTTAAGCGGTGGAAAGCTAGTCACAGTGAGGCTGATAAAACGGAACACAGGCTATGGCAAATAAAATGCAAGTCTGTAGTCAGGCAGGCAAAAAGGAAATATGAGGAGCATATAGCAAAAAATGTAAAGACCAACAATAAAACTTTCTTCAAATACATTAGAAGCAGGAAACCAGCCAGGGAGGCAGTGGGGCCCTTGGATGACCAAGGGGTAAAAGGAGTACTGAAGGATGATAGGGAAATGGCTGAGAAGCTAAATGCATTTTTTGCCTCCGTCTTCACTGTGGAAGATGAGAGGTGCTTGCCCACTCCAGAGCTGCTGAGTTCGGGAGGGGTGTTGAAAGACCTGAGTCAGATTGAGGTGACGAGAGAGGAGGTCCTAAAACTGATAGACAACTTAAAAACTGATAAATCACCAGGCCCAGATGGCATACATCCGAGAGTTCTGAAAGAACTCAATTGTGAACTTGTGGATCTCCTGACAAAAATATGTAATCTCTCCTTAAAATCAGCCTCCATTCCTGAGGACTGGAAGGTAGCTAATGTCACTCCCATCTTTAAAAAGGGTTCCAGAGGAGATCCGGGAAATTACAGGCCAGTCAGTCTGACGTCGATACCGGGTAAATTGGTGGAAACCATTATTAAGGAAAGAATTAGTAGGCACATAGATGAACAAAACCTATTGAGGCAGACTCAACATGGGTTCTGTAAGGGAAGATCTTGTCTCACTAACCTGTTAATGTTCTTTGAGGGGGTGAACAAACATGTGGACAAGGGGGATCCAATAGATATTGTTTACCTTGACTTCCAGAAAGCTTTTGATAAAGTTCCTCATCAAAGGCTCCTAAGTAAGCTCAAAAATCATGGGATAAAAGGACAAGTCCTTTTATGGATCAAAAACTGGCTAATTAATAGAAAACAGAGAGTGAGTATAAATGGGCAGTTCTCCCAGTGGAGGGGTGTAAGCAGTGGGGTACCACAGGGATCAGTACTTGGTCCACTGCTTTTTAACTTGTTCATTAATGATTTGGAGTTGGGAGTAAGCAGTGAAGTGGCTAAATTTGCGGATGATACGAAGTTGTTCAGGGTGGTGAAAACCAGTGAGGATTGTGAGGCACTCCAAAGGGATCTGTCAAAGATGGGCGAGTGGGCGTCAACATGGCAAATGGGGTTCAATGTGGCCAAGTGCAAGGTGATGCACATTGGAGCCAAAAATCCTAACTATAAATACACGTTGATGGGGTCTGAACTGGCAGAGACAGATCAAGAACGACTGAGGGGTGACATGATTGAGGTTTATAAGATTATGCATGGGAAAGAGCAGGTAGAGAAAGAGGTACTTTTCTCCCTCTCTCACAATACAAGAACTCGTGGGCACTCCATGAAATTGCTGAGTGGTCGGGTTAGAATGGATAAAAGGAAGTACTTCTTCACACAAAGAGTGATTAACACTTGGAATCCACTGCCACAGGAAGTGGTGGCGGCTACAAGCATGGACGGCTTCAAAAGGGAATTAGATAAGCATATGGAGCAGAGGTCCATCAGTGGCTATTAGCCACAAGGTATAGATAGAGGCTCTGGGGCAAGTGATGCTCTGTCTTCTTGGTGCTTGGGGGGGGGTCAACAGTGGGAGGGCTTCTAATGTCCTGGCCCCACTGGTGGACCTCCGGATGGCACTGGTATTTCTGGCCACTGTGTGACACAGAGTGTTGGACTGGATGGGCCTTTGGCCTGATCCAACATTGGCGTCTCTTATGTTCTTATGTTCTTATGTTAACCTCAGAACTGAACAGCAGAGGGGGTTTGTAGACCTGGTTCCTCCTTTTTTCTGCTGGATTTCTCCTGCACAGACCTGAGAGAAAGCCTACCGACTTCGTCATTGACTTGCTTCTAAGTCCTTTTAAAGCTAGTGCAGCACACATGCCCAGTCAGCTCTGCCAAAATCTCACAATGGCTAGCAGTCTCACAAGACTTTGGAGGAATCTGAGACTCCATCTATAGCCTCCCCCCCCCGTTTTGACCAGTTTAAACCACCTATAGTTGCTGGTGGCAGCTGTGGTGACACATAAAAGGGTGTCATTGCTGTTGTGGCAATCCCCCTTATCATTGCCATAATGGTGGGCTTGTCTGTTGCTGTCACAATGAGTTTCTGAGTGGCCATCCCAGAGCTTCCATGTAAGACTGGGAGCAGCTTCAGTAACGGGTGGGCCTGCTCTTGGGCAGGCCTATAATCCATATATTTGATCTCAGCATAGCCAGATCTGTAGACATTTAAATCCAGAGACTGGAGCCGTGAACAGAGAAGACAAATCTTTCTACAAACTTGAAAAATGTCCCAGGTTTGCAGAAAAATCTGAAAACTAACTCCCCCCCGGGAAAATATTGGGGATTACTACCATTTATGGTGACAGTTCGGGTGTGGAAATATTGCTAGCACATCCTATATTTCAGACACTTCTGCTTTTTTCAGCCTTCTGTGCAGAATAATACTGTAATAGTTATTATGAAGATTAAAAATAACCAGTTTGGTGTAGTGGTTAAGTGTGCGGACTCTAATCTGGGAGAACCGAGTTTGATTCCCTACTCCTCCACTTGCACCTGCTGATGTGACCTTGGGTCAGTCGCAAGCTCTGGCACAGCTGTCCTTGAAAAAGAACAGTTTGTGTCAGAGTTCTCTCAGCCCCACCCACCTCACAGGGTGTCTGTTGTGGGGAGGGGAAGGGAAAGGAATTTGTAAGCTGCTCTGAGACTCGAAGTGAAGGGCGGGGTATAAATCCAATCTCCTCCTTCTCTTCTTCTTCTAAAATATAGATTTCTGTCAATTAGGCACTGTGGACCTGCCATTTTAGCTAACTGTATCTTTCATATTCAGAGGCAGAGTGTCTCTAAATCCTAGGTGTGAGTGCCTGCCAACAGAAAAAAAAAAGCTGTTTCCTTCATGCCTGGGTTATAGAGTATTTGTAACCATCTGTATGGACACCTGCTGGAGAAAGGATATTGGACTTGGTTGACTCTTGCTTCAACGCCATCACAGTTGTCATTCATTGGACTGAGAAGATTCCTTCTCTTACCCAAGTGTGACTACTTTCCTAATTCCACCAACTTTCTTCTGATTTAATTCCAACAGTTAGCAATGCATAAATCTGGATGGCTAACGCATAGAAAACCCCTTTGACCTTCTGAATGTATTTCTGAGTCAAGCTGTCAATAGATACACATTTAACTAGAAACTACCTGTTTCACCAAAAATTTCAATGTTCAGGATTTCATCTTCTGAGAGCCATGACAATTTCAGAAACGGAGAGAGGAAGACAGACAGTTATTTGCTATTAAACTTGTAAACAGATCTTCAAACTTCTGATTCTGAAGATCATCAGTATCTAATTATGTTCTAATGTGTATTTATAGATTAACTATTTTGCCAGGAAGGCTTGGAACATGCATTTGGCCTATGGTAAAAACAAGGACAACATATTCTTGGGGCAACTTTACTTCAGGATTTGGATTTTAAGAGGCCATCTAAGCAACATGACACAGGGCCAGGATAATAAAATTTCAAAGGCCCTGATCAGCCTGGCATCCAGCCCACCTGCTGTGGATACCATGGGATGGCAGTATGTGGGATTCTACCTGGGAGCTGGGTAAGTTATGTATTTGTTTTCATGTGATGTTTCTGC
>NW_015168045.1:1131723-1163098 GCF_001447785.1 Gekko japonicus
ACCATAATAAAAACACTGAATATAGTTTATACAATTTAAATGATTAAAATAATAATGTCAATAAAATTATGCATTAATGGAAATGATGAGAAAGGTGAAAAGGTTGATTATGACGACGATGATGATGAATGTTTATTATTTTTATTCGTCTACTTCTATATAAGATTGGGATAAAATTTTGTTGGTCGTAAAGGTGCCACTGGACTCATGACTAGCACATGTAAGTATAGAAACTACGGCAAAGACAGCAATGCAATGTGTTTGAAAAGAACCCAGATACATCCTGTGAGGTCCCTACAAAGAGTAGGAGACTGAAAATTTACTGGCAAAAAGCAACTGAAATTGGCTATCACCCAAAGGAAAGTGGACTGCTGTATGCTGAACTTTGAAAAGATTGGAAAACAAATGAGTGGATAAGGAATGTGAGAGGAATATGGAATCCTGGTCTGGGTTTAGGAGATAAAGAAATGTAAATGGGCAGTAGAAAACATAAGAATATCAAAACAGTTTCTGAGATAGGCACAGATTGAAGAGAAATACCAGGCAGGTTGGTGTGCTTAACAGATTGCTCTTTCCAAACCAATAAAAGGTTTCTACCTGCCCCCCAGTTTCCTCTCATTCCAGCAGTTGATACACCACGAAGTAAAATATGAAAACTATATGGCAAATGCTGAAAAGAAGCTTATGCAAAATGAGAGAGAGGACATTTACACAGATTTAATGTGATGCAACTGTTGCTATGGCCTACCTGAGAAATACTGCAAATGTGTGCTTCCTCAAGCTGAGCTGTGCTAGAGATACCATTTTTAAATAGTACAGATTTTATAGATTAACTTTGCAGGCTGAATCTACTGATGTGAGAGGGGCATACCCCAAAGGATTTATTGACTTACATCATTAAAAAAACCTTTATCCTATGATCAATGGTTCCTCTAAGCTGTGGAGTCTTGTGAGCAAAAATTCTACTTTGTGAGCTGCTGGCATTAAAGTTGTGAGCAAGCTACAGCATAAATTAGTTTGCTCTGGAGCCCTCCTTCCTGAGCTAAGGCAAAAATGTGTGAGCTGGAAGCAAAACACTGTGAACTAGCTCACACTAACTCAGCTCAGAGGTAACACTGCCTATGATGTTGATTCATGGTGGCCTGCGTGTGTAAAAGTGCGATCAAATCGCAACCGATTTATGACAACTCCAGCAAGGGACTTTCAAGACAAGTGAGAAGCAGAGGTGGTTTGCCATTGCCTTCCTCTGCAGAGTCTTCCTTGGTGGTCTTCCTTCCAAGTACTGACCCTGCATAGCTTCTGAGACCTGATGAGATCGGGCTATACCATGCCTCCTTCCCTTCCAAGGTGGCCTACCAGGAGACTTTTTTTAAAAAAATTGAGAATCATTTAAAACAATTATCATTGACAGTCAAGAACAACAGAAAAGAACTCTCTACTAGAAAGTGCTCCTGAAAACAGGCTGAGGCTGATCTAGACTGCCCATGGAAGGGAATACTGATAAGGTCCTGATCAAAAGAGCCGTCACGAGCACCTACAATTGCATCCAGAAGCACAATGGTAGCTAATGTTCTTAACACAAGTATAGTATGTCTTCACTGGCTAGCTCTATTTAACAAAGCAGCTGCCGCTTTTGGCATCAGTTGAACTTTCTGGGTTGCTTTCAGGGGCAGCCGCATGTAGAGCACATTACAGTAATCCAGTTTCAAGGTTATTGTAGCATGGACTGGCAGGGTCACATTTGCTGAGTGCAAGAATGGAGGCAATTTACATGCAAAGTAAAAGCTGGCAAGAAGACATGGGATGGGATCAAGACAGGATGATGGTGGTGGTGATGATGATGATGATAGTAGTATTAGAAATCATAGATTCCTTTTACCACATTCTTTATAAGCTTTGCTGTACAGTATCCACTGTGTGGAGTTAGATGTGCTTTTTAATTCCCTCTGATGTTTTTAAGCTGTTTCCAGCCATCTGACATTTTTAAATGCAAAGGTCCCCCCCCTATGTATAAATAGTACAAGGAAATGATGGAAGTTATCTAAATTACAACCACCCAAATGTGTGATTCTATTACCTACCATGTCAACTCTTCCCCTTAGGTTGAGGAATAGTTTTGAAAATTGAATCTAACACTTGGCATCCTGATGAGAGACAGGAGCTGTTCCCTTGTCCTTGGGGTGGCTGCAAGGAAACACTTTTGTACATGTGTGCTGAAGTTTAGAGTAATTTTCTTGTATTTTATCCAGAATGTTAAAAGTCAGGTGAGAAACACCAGCACTTTTAACTGTTTGGCATAATTCTCCTTCTTTAACAGTCTATACAAAACAGCCAGGAATTCTATTTTTTATTACATTTTTATCCCACCCCTATTCCAAGGAGTTCAGGGAGGCATACATGGTTCTTCCATCCTTCATTTTATCTTTATAATAATCCTGTGAAACTAGGCTGAGAGCAAGTGACTGGGCCAAAGTCACCCAGGGGTGGGCCTGAATCTGGGTCTCATTGTTCCTAGCAAAGGTGAATCTTCAATACTGTATTGCAGTTCCCTTGCATTACTAACCATAGCCAGCATCACTCACCCTTACATCATTATTAGACAAATTATGCAGAGATTGAGAAATGATTTCCCAAATCGTACCAGAAACCAAGGGACATGTGATACTGTCACGTTTTATCTCTATGCTCATCCCTTTATATCGAGAGCAGGTCTGGTGTAGTGGTTAAGTGCACGGACTCTAATCTGGAAGAACTGGGTTTGATTCCCCACTCCTCCACTTGCACCTGCTGGATGACCTTGGGCAAGCCATAGTTCTGGCACAGCTGTTCTTGAAAAAGAGCAGTTTCTGTCAGAGCTCTCTCAGCCCCCACCTACCTCACAGGGTGTCTGTTGTGAGGAGGGCAAGGATTTTGTAAGCCGCTCTGAGACTCCAAGTGAATGGTGGGGTATAAATCCAATCTCTTCTCTTCTTCGCTTCTATACTACATCCAAATCTTGCACCTACCTAAAAGCCATCTCTCAAGTGTGGTAACGGTCAGTAGAAAACAACACCTCCTCTTAAGGAGCATTTCCCTTTTTGTTTGTTTCTGAGCCACAATGCCACAAAACACTGTATGGTGCACCACCAACTACAGCAGGCACCCTATGCCCATGAATCTTAGTCAAACATTAACCATTTCACCATACTGTCTTCATAATAATTTACATGTCAAAGTAATTTTGTTATATCAATAAAAAAGAAAAAATAACAATAATAGTAATAATAATGCCCCACTATACTTCTAGAATGCAAATTATTATCAGATAAATATAAATAGGGATGTGCAAAAAAACGCAAAACTCTGGTATTTTTCGATCTGGGTCTATTGGGCCTAAAACAATTTCGGTATTTTGAAATAACAAATTTTGGGGACTCCAATAGACCCAAACCAAAAAAAAAATCCGGTGGCGTGTCCTGCAGCATGGTTTAAACTATTCCACAGGAGAAGATGGCCCTAGGATCTGTGTGTTGTGGGAAGGACTCTCCCCACCGCACACATAACTGGCTGGGAGGGCTTTTCCTGTAGCTTGATTTAAACTGTGCCATATGAGAAGCTGGCCCCAGGATCTATATGCAGTGGGGAGGTCTCTCCCCACCACATGCAGATCTGGCTGGGAGAGGATCAGCCGGGGCAGCAGGAGCTGAGAGCTCCATGCCAACTTGGCTGGGGCTGGCTCGCAGCTCAGTTTAAACCAAGATGTAAAAGGAGCCAGCCCCAGCTGAGGTGACATGAAGCTCTCAATTCCCACTGACCTGGCCGATCCTGGTCTGGTCTGGTCTGGTCTGCTTAGTTTAAACTGAGCTGCAAGAGGAGCCCACCAGCCATTTGGGTATAGCTGAGTATACCTGAATAAAAGCCGGGAAAAAATGGCTTTTATTCAGACTCAGCCATACTGGTAAGCTATTTTGGATATTTTTTTCTTTGGCTCATTTATGCTGAACACACATTCCTAGATATAACCTATTTATGCACTAGTTTTCATTTATGGAAGTTAGCTTCTTGTAACCTTTTATCTTCTTTTATTGAAGAAACACTGGAAGTTTTGCAGGCTCGCAAATATTCTAATTTTTTTCCTAGACCACAGCAAGCATAATTATTATATTGTATTTGCCAAACAGTACCATAGCACGAGAGCAGGAGAATATAATTAATGCACCCTTTACTCTTAATCTCTGCAAGGAGGATATGATTTGTCCTCCAAATTTCCTTCAACATGTACGTGATAATATTCACAACGCCTTCCCAGAATCGTTCTCACTGCAGCCAAACCTCAGCAATTTGACAAGGGATGACAGATTTTTGTATGTAACAAATATACTAGGATGATTAATGTTATATACTCTAAATTATATGTGGGCATGCACTTTTCTTGGGTGAGGAACTATGATTGACTAGAAACTGAACCACAGATCTATTGTTTCTGTTCATTCATTCATTAGTCAGAATTTTCTTTGAAGGCATGACCACCAGCCATTGGGTATAGCAAAATTAAATAACTATTCCCAGTATTCTCTAAAAACAAAACTTTAATTTTGACCAACTAAACTATCACAAAATTGTATGCAAGCTGGTCACCCAGAAAAAGGCTTAAATGCTCTGTTTAAGAGGCCCTATGTTTCTGCTTAACTTACTCTTTAATAGCTGTTAGTTCCCATCATCCCCTGCAAGGATGAGAAAAAGGAGGAAAAGCTGTTGGCTGCAACATCCCCCCAGACCAAAGAGGCTGTGTGACACCCTGAGTGGGTTATTATAAAAGAAAGTTCCTTCAGACAGATTATGCCAATGAGAAGTGGTTTTCATGCTCTGTTTAAGGGACACTATAGTTTTACTGAAGTTACCTTTGAGTAACAGCTTGCCACATGCCCTTTAGAGGAGCGCTTTGTGAGGAGGCACTGAGAGGAGTGTAGGCATTACACTGTTGAGCTTGCTTTTACCGCACTGGTATAATAAAGTAGGAACTAATATTAATATATACATACTTGGTTGTGAACGTGTACAGAGGCCCCACTGTAGCTATAGGTCTGATCTGCAGATATCTAAATCCTTGGATCAGGGTCACACTTACACAAAACAGATAGTTCAGCGCACCTGGGGTACCCCCTCATATTTGCAGGAAAATGTGAAATCTTAAAAAAATACACTGGGGGTTTTAAATCCCCCCAAACATGTTCATTGTCCATGAATGTGCAGACAAAGAACCCACCTGCTCCTCTCTTGGATGGCTCACCACCGTCTGGTGGTGGAGTGCCAAGACCACAAGGGGCTCACCAGCACCACTGGAGAGGCGGAACAAGCCTCAGCAGGCCTGGCAGCCAGGAGCCATGTGGGGCTTGCTGTCCTCTTCCTCCTTGATGGGGGGGGGGGGGGAAGAAAAGCAACATACATAGTTCCTCAAATAAAAATCAAGAAGATGGTGTCTGTTGTGGGGAGGGGAGGGGAAGGGAAAGGAGTTTGTAAGCCGCTCTGAGACACCTTTGGGTAGTGAAGGGCGGGGTATAAATCCAATCTCTTCTCTTCTCTTAAAAGACAGATACCGTACAGATTTTAGGTCAAGATAATTGACTGTCCTGAAGCTGCAAAATTTATTGATGAATCAAGTGACCTGCCTCCGGAGAAAGAATGGTCAATGTCAGGATAGGCTTGGTGAACCAGATGGGCTCCCTATTTCTAGAAACAAAGTGGTATCCTATCAGTCATAAGCAAAATATTCATCTTAAAAGCATGTACTCATTTCATTTATTTTATTAGTACACGCAAAAATCTACCCCTCTCTGAGTGGCACAAGCATGTACCAAGCCTAGCATAAACTATTTAGTGTGTCGCAAAACGCCAAATAACATTGCAAGAGGCATAAAATGGATAATTTTGTTACCATGACTGTAACTAACACCAGAAGCTAGATCACTTTTAGTGTGCGGACGAAAGCCCAGCAAATTTAACAGGGCGAAAGATAAATCAGAGCTCTCAAAAAGCCATTAAGCCATAAGTGTTAATTTCTTTGGTTAAATCTTTGCTCTATCACCTTGTTGCATATGAATCATTACCCAAATGTGAGAAAGTGGTGCTTTAGAAATATTAGAGGCACACCATTATGTCTTCTTGAACAGGCCAGCTTCTTTTGCTTTGTGTAAAAGCTGCCTGAATGCATTTGCTATCTTAGGCAGGGCTAAAAAAAGACAACTACACAGGAAAGGGAAAGGGGTGGGGCGAGGGGGAGAAGAGGAGAGGGATTATTTGGAAATCAAAAGTCCTGATATATTTCAAATGGATCTCATTGACTTTTTAGAAACACTTTGAACAACTGCTGTGGCCACTAGGGTATCATAATGATAAACCCCATTATAAAATGTAGCACTAAGTAAATGTAGGAGTGGAAATTTAACAATTGGTCGCTTAATGGCTGCAATTATGGCATAAGAATAATGAACCTATTAGGGAAGAGAACTGGCAATTACTCTAAGGCTTATTGCAATACAGCTGTGGAAAAAAGTAATACAGAAGCATGGTTAAAAATGGTTATTAAAGACAGATAATGCATTCTATTTACCCTGATGAAACTGATTTTCTTTCTCCCAAAACTAGAGCTTTTTGGTGATCAGACATAAGAGCTTAGATATGATGTATCCTACTATTTAAAAGAAATATATTTTCAGATACATCTTTCTAAGTATAGATTATATCTGTCCTATGAGCATAAAGGGGAAGATTTACAAGACAATGCAGACAGCAAACCATGTCAAAGCTGAGGCAGAAAACTGCCAAACTAATGGTATGTGGAAAATTTTCAAATTTTATTTGTTTTTCTGAATAAACATACTTGTTCATGTTATAGTATAAACACACTTGCCCCCAAAGGAATAAACATAACAAACCCAGAATCATTATGAAACCTAACAATGGCCCCATTCATACGAGGCGTTTTGGGCCGGGAGTGGGCCAGATTGGAGACGGAGCAAACGGGCGCTATCCCACGCCAACATCTGGCTGGCGTGGCGCTCCCATCTCCGATCTGGCCCTTTCCCCGGCTGTGGGGCATCAAAAGTGAACCACCTACCGAGGTGGTTCATCCGGATGATGCGCCGCAAGCCGGGCCGTTGGATCACCGGCGCGTCTTTGCACCGGCGCATGCCCGGCTCCTAGCCGAACTGCGCATGCTCCGACATGTCGGAGTATGCGCAGTTCGCCAGGCTCCCTGTCAGGGCCCTGGTTTCTCCCCGGCGTTTGATCGCGCCCAGGAGAAAAGGCGCCGCGGCCAGGGGATCCATGGGATCCCGCCGCGGTGTGTCAACTTTGTCATGGCTTTTAAAAGCCACGCTTTTAGAGGCTTTTTCCCTGCCGTGTGGCAGGGACCAATATATCAAATTAGTGAAGCAAATATGTTTTTTTCTAATCTATTACATATCTGAATGAATGAAATGTCTTGTTCCTACGACATGCGGTGACAGAAAACAAACACTAGGCAAAATAACATGAATCTGGATCATGCTAAATTCATACAGTTTTGTAATCTATATACATGATGGTGCAAAGTGCTGTCAAGTTGCAGCTGACTTATGGGGATGCCATAGGATTTTCAAGACAAGAGACAATCAGAGGTGGTTTGCCATTGCCTGCCTCTGTGTAGCAACCCTGGACTTCCTTGATGGTCTCCTATTCAAGTACTAACCAGGACTGGTGTTTAGCTTCAAGGGTCTGATGAGATGGGGCTATTCTGGGCCATCCAGGTCAGGGCAATCTAAATACATAGATATATATAATACTGGACAGCAAGTTGCCTCTGGATGCACACAAGCAAGGCAAGAAGGCAATTGCCTGGCCATTTGTTCCCAGTTTCTCAGTGAAGGCTAAATTAGGCTTTATAGCCAGTAGCCATTGATAGATCTATCTTCTACATAATACATGCCACATTTCTATCAGTCTAAACACTGAGAGCATGACAGCTTGATACATTAGTACAAATATTTGATATTGTGGGATAAGAGACACATTGTAAGTGAAGCATCACACAACTATGACACAGAAGATATGAAAAATGTGATTTGTAGGCTATGTTTGTTTGGATCCAACCAACTATCAGTGGAAAGCATTGGTGGATGAGGATTTTCCTTGCATTCCCCTGCCTTTAGTTGTCCCTTCTGATGTTTAGAAAGATGATTTGACCAGATGCAGGACCTACATTGACAAAAAGGCATGTGGATCAAGAGGTTACAGTGAAGAAGGAGAAAGGAGTAAATCACCTCTCTCCCCTCCTCTCTGTGCAGCTACACTTCCAAAAGAGAGAAGGGATTACTGAGGGGAAGGCAACACTAGGTAAATGTACCTTCAGTGCATTGTGCTAGTCCAAATTCTGGCTCGTGTAGAATCATAGAATCATAGGGCTGGAAGGGACCTCCAGGGTCATCTAATCATGCACAATGCAGGAAATTCACAAATACCCCACCCCCCACCCCCAGTGATGGAAGCTGGATTTCTCTCCTATCACCATGACATAATATCCAAGAAGAAGGCAAAGGCTCTGTTTTTAGCACAGACCATTGGCCTACATACAGGTCCATAACCCCCTGCACAGCTCATCTGCCCTGTTGCTCAATACAAGAACTTCATGCCTGTACTACCTGCTGTAGGTACTGTACTGTACCACTTGCACCACACGAGCTACAACAGCACCAGCTAAACAGACCTTAGCTAAAGTAAGCAAACAAACAGCAATAACCCCCTCCCCACAAAAAACAACCACAGGCAAGAACAAAAGAAAACAATGACTTATTGCCACATACATGGGAAAACAAAGACACCTGATTTTCAAAAGGGTAAAAGCTATGTAAAAGGAATCAGTAGTTGTTAGGCTGCCAGGTTTGGGGCTCTGCCACACCACAAAAAACTCAGTATATGACCTTGGACCAGTCATTATCTGTCAGCCTAATTTACCTCACAGTGCTGTAGTGAGGATAAAATTGGAAAGGGAAAACCATATATATTGCCTTGATCTCCCTGAAGAAATCAACAGATTTCACAGGGAAAATAAAGTAGGATTCCCAGTTGAGCACTGACAACTGGTGGTGGTGGGGTTTGGGGCAGGGATATGCAAGGCATTGTGATGATGCCACAGTGCCACTTCTGGCACAAACCGGGGGATGGTGTCATCATATTAGTACAAGTCTAGGATTCCTCTGAATGGTTTTATCCCGGTGTTTTAGTGGAATCCTGCGGTGTTGCATTGAAATGATGACATAGCATTTGGGTTTGCACTAGAAGTGATTGTTATTGCTGCAGTGCCAATTCCCTTCCGGTTTCCCTCCCTCCACTCTCCCAAACAGTAGCAAGGAACTGGGCATGCAGGGTAGGAGGTCTGCTGCTATAGTGGCCACTCTAAAATATAGAAATTTTTAAAAGGCCGTCTTTGGATTTGTCACTCTAACTTGGGCCTATGACTAGGGTTGCCAGCTCCTGCTTGGGAAATACCTGGAGATTTTAGGGGTGGAACCTGAGTAGGGGAGGATTTGGATAAGAGAGGGACTTCAGTGGGGTATAATGCCATAGAGTCAACCTGCCAAAATGGCCATTTTCTCCAACTGTAATCTCAGGAGGTCCCCAGCCACCACCTGGAGGTTGGCAACCCTAACTATGGCTCATTAGCCGAGAGATCTCAGATTCATTCCCTGGTATCTCCCTTGAAACAGGGAGCTGGAGCAAAACTTTGGGTTATTAGGCAAAAAGTTAAAAGCCAGTACCTCAAAGGTAGCATTCTCAGAATTGCTACTGGTTCCACACACAGGGCCAATTAGACAGGAGCAGATTATAGGTCTCAGTGCATGAATAAAAAAGTGGTGCCAGGTGGATGGGTTTAGATTTCTTAGGACTGGGGAACTTTCTGGGACTAGCTGAATCTGTACAAAAGAAACAAGCTTCATTTGAACCAAAGGGGTACCACACTGCTTGCACTTTATAGCAAAAAAAGTGAGAAATCACATGAAATTGCCTTATATTGAATTAGTCCCTTGGTCCATCAAAGTCAGTATTGTCTACTCAGTCTGGCAGCAGCTCTCCAGGGTCTCAGGCAGAGGTCTTTCACATCACCTATTCCCAGATCTTTTAACTGGAGATGCTGGGGACTGAACCTGGGACATTCTGCATTCCAAGCAGATGCTCCACCACTGAGCCACAGTCCCTCCCTTAAGCTATCTTCCCTTTCGACTGAGTTGTGAGACCATCTTTTAAATCAATCCTGGGGGAGAGCCAACAGGAGCTGGGGAGCCTCTGGTCTGGGACAACTCAGTCAAAAGGGAAGACAATGTAACTGTTCAGGGTGATATTGGCAGGAGCACAATAGAACTGGGGAATGAGAGTAAGATTACAAAAGACGCCCATGTGGAGACAAAAGGTCCAATGGAGGAAAGCGTTATTAGAGAGGGAAACATGTTATGGGTGTTATATGACAAGGCAAAAAGCCTCTGAGCTAAGAAGGGAAGTCTGGATTGTTTGGTGCTAAATGACAATTTAAATATAGTGTAGTAGTAGTGGTGGTAGTAGTAGTGGTAGTGGTAGTAGTAGTAGTAGTGGTAGTAGTAGTAGTAGTAGTAGTAGTAGTAAAATTTATTGCATAGCACCGGGCCATTACAATTTAAAATTTAAATTTAAACAATATACAAATTAGACAACTTACAGCACTGGAATTTGAATTAGATTTAAAATATAATAAGCTCTAAATTTAAATATAGTGGGTGTCTCAGAAACCTGGTGGAATAGGGGAAATCAATGGGACACAGTCATCCCTGGTATAAGCTCTATGAGCAAGACAGGAAAAGATGTGTTGGGGGAGGTGTTGCATTGTACATCAAAGAGGGCATACAGAAGTATGTTAGAAAATATTAGGGAAATAAACTCCTCAACAGAAGTGAAATGGGTGAAGATACTGGGCCCTAAATATTACCTAAAAGTGGGGGCTTCCTATTGCCCTCCTGATCAAACCTTGAGGCTGATCTCAAACTGGAGAAGGCAATGAAGGAGGTGACTAAAGCAGATAATGTTGTGTCATCAACTACCCTGACACTGATATGCTCAAGTCATGCTGTAGAAAGGAGACTCCTAAATATCATAAATGACTGTGCACTGGAACAGTTGGCCACAGAATATCCTGCTCACCAGATGGAGACAAGTGCCAGGCCACCACAGGCCCCTGAGTAAGGGTTCCAGTCCAAAGTTAAAGTCCAGGGTTCAGTAGCACAGTCCAGAATCACAGTCCAAAAGTAGTCAAAGGTCAGATAGCAAGGTTCCAAGAGCTTAAGCAAGACAGGCAACAGCGACACTCATTAGCAGGATTACAGACAAGTTGATAAGACACTGGCTGCAGCCTTATATAGGATGTTGCCCTACCAGTGTTGTTCGGTCCCACATTAGGCTTTTCCTCACAATCCGAGTTAGCTCCCCTATTCATGAGGAGTACTGGCCCAGATGTTGTGGTGACATATCTGTTTCTCCTAGTATTTCTTTAGCAGAGGAGAAGCCTTGGACCATTCCTGCATCATCCTAGCCCTTTGCCTCCTCTGCTCCTGGGGTGCTTTGGGAGATCATGATGAGTCTGGTTGTGGGTAGGTCTATGCTGGGGCCTCCAGGCCTGAGGGCCCTGCTGACTCAGGGGGTGGTGCTGGTGCTGGCACAGGGATCCTTTGTTGGATGCATTGGGAAGTCAATCTCAGTAGGAGGGCCTGCCAAGGCAGGGCTTGGGGTAGGTTGTCCTTCTCCTCTGAGGACCCCTCTTCTCATGCTAACCCAGGATGGTCCATGACACAGAACAACCAAAGGGGTAGTGAACATGGACTTGGTTCTAATTGGAGTCAAGACCTTGCGAATGATTTAGATGTTGTTGCACCAGTTGGGAGAAGTTACCAGAATGCTCTTAAATTGAGCATTCATGTTGTCACTTCCTTCAAAAGTCACTTGCCTTTAAAGTCTCTTGCTTGGGTTGGGTTGCAACTTGATGACACAGTTAGAAGGAAGCTGAAAGAGAAACACAAGATAAATCCCTAGAGGATGCCTGGAAACTCTTTAAAATCACACTACTTGAAACCCAGATAGAATGTAATCCACAAGATAGGAAAGGTACTACCAAGTCTAAAAGGATGCCTCAACAACAAGTGACCCAAGTCAAGGAAGTCATAAAAGGCAAAAAAACCCCCACAAACGTCTTCTTTTAGAAAGTGCACGGTCTGCCCCTATAAAGAGAACATAGTCTGGCAAAAGAAGTGTAAGTTCATAATTACACACACAAAAGGAGAATTTGAGGAGCAGATTATTTAAAGCATCAAGACCAACAATATATATGTCCAGAGAAGGAAACCAGCCAGAGAAGTAGTTGGGCCTTAGGATGACCAAGGAATAAAAGAATTGCTAAAGGAAGGCCCTTGCCACATGGGGGGAAATTGATGCGGCCAAAGTGCGGCTTTGTAAAGCTGCACCAAAAGAAACATGCGGTGGCAGGATCAGACGGATCCCATGAGCCGCCGCGCAGTTGCTCCCCGGCACGATCAGATGCCGGGGAGAAAGCCATGGAAGGGAGCGTGAGGCAGCCGGCTACGCATGTGTGTGCATGCGCAGTTCAGCTGGGAGCCTCGAATGCTCCTGAAGACAGGCGCACCGGCGATCCCACGGCCGCACTTGCTGCGCCATTTCAGGTAAGTCCTCCTCTTTTGTTGGTTCTTTTTTTCAGTGCATTTTCGGCCTGAAGGGCCAGATCGGGGACGGGTGCGCGCCGCTTCCCAGATGTTGCGGTGTGCTCGCGCCCATTTGCTGTGCCCCTGATCCGTTCCTCTTCCGGCCCAAAACCTCCCGTGTGACCGGGGCCAAAGGTAGAGAGATGGCAGATAAGCTAAATGAATTCTTTGCATCTGTATTCACTGTGGAAAGTGTGGGGCATGTACCCAGACCAGAGCCACTGTTTTCAGGAAGGGAGTCTGAAGAAATTAGTCAAATTGATGTGATGAGAGATAAAGTTCTACACCTACTGGGGAAATTGCAAACCAATAAGTCTCCAGGTCCCGAGTCTCCTTAGAAACATCAAATGTGAGATTGTCAGGGCCGGCTCCAGCTTATTTTGTACACTAGGCGAGGATCCCTTCTGGGGGCCCCGTGCGCCCACCAATTTTCAAAAATAAATGCATTTTAGGAAGAATGAAAAACACAAATAATCAAGAAACTCCCAGAGTATGGGGCCAGGCGCAGTTTGGTGCCTCTAAGGGCCGTCCTGCTCTAGGCGATCGCCTAGTTCGCCTAGTGAGTGAGCCGGCCC
This sequence comes from Gekko japonicus, assembly GCF_001447785.1. Lineage (NCBI taxonomy): Eukaryota > Metazoa > Chordata > Lepidosauria > Squamata > Gekkonidae > Gekko > Gekko japonicus. Next base: position 1,145,051 of record NW_015168045.1, read on the forward strand.
TGGAGATTGTTGATCTACTAACCAGTATATGTACTTTATCAGCCACTGTACCATAAGATGGGAAAATAGCAAATGTTATACCATTTTAAAAAGGGATCCGGGGGGGACGGGGGACGGGATATTAAATCAGAAGACAGCCTATCATATCTCCCAGTCGAATAAGTGAAAATTGTAATCAAAGATAGAATTATTAGGCATATAGAGGAACAAAGTCTGCTGAGGGAAAATCTGCATGGCTTCTGCAAAGGGAAGTCCTTCCTAACCAACCTTTTGGAGTTCTTTGAGAAAGGGAACAGACATATAGATAATGGTGACACTTAGACTTTCACAAGGCTTTTGACAAGGTCTCTCACCAAGACTCCTGAGTAAGATTAGCAGTCATGGGATAAGAGAATGGGTCCTTTTATGGGTTAAAAATTAGATAAAGGAAAGAGAAAGTAGGAACTGAACAGTTCTTTCATCGGAGAGAAGTAAGCAGTGGGGTTTCATAAGGATTAGTATTGGGAATGGTGCTATTTAAGTTATTCATAAATTATCTGGAAATGAGAGTGAGCAGTGTCGTGGCTAATTTTGCAGATGACACCAAATTATTCAGGATGGTAAAATCCAAGGCTGACTGTGAAAAGCTCCAGAAGGATCTCCACAAATTGGGTAAGTAGGCAACACAAAAAATGTCAACTTTAAGTATAATCCTGTGTGGTCTGAACTTGCTGAGACTGATAGTGAAAGAGACCTTAGGGTCTCAGCAAATAAAGTGATGAAAATGTCAACCGACTGCGTTACAACAGTAAAAAAAGGCAAACGCTATGCCAGAGATTATTAGAAAAGAGAATTTTAAAAACCCAGCCAGTATTACAATGCCCCTATATAGATCTATGGTGCAGCCTAAATTGGAATACTGTGTGCAAGTCTGGTCACTGTATCTTAAGGAGGACATTGCAGAACTGGGAAAAGTACAGAAGAGGACAGCCAAGATAATTAAGACTTATCTGTGGTTTTCAGTTTAGAAAAGAAACAACTGAAGGGGGACATGATAGAGGTTTATAAAATTACTAGCCTGATACCCATGCTTCACTACGGTATTTAAGTTCCGTAAATCCAGTTATAATACTGATGATGTGAAGTCTGAAACGTAACATTTGTTGTAGGAATTCTAATGGAGAAGATTGTAGTGTAAAAAATGAAGTCAGACATAGTACTTTTTCTCTCTCTACTGAAGGACCTCTCTGTAGACCACATTGGTGGTTCTGCCCTCAAGTGCTAGGATCACCAGGCTGCTTGGTGAGCTCACTCTGGAGCAGGCAACATAGAACTGTCCAGTTAAGAAGCAGTCGTCTGTTACGTCCACTCCTGCCACCTTCCACGAAAGTGATGGCCTCTCTACTTGTGTTCCTGGATTGTTTTGCTCATATGAAGACAGTGTTGTTCTGAGCACCTCAGGGTGATCTTGCTGGTACTTGACCTGTGTAGCTCAGTGCACTGCAGGAGTACTATGTGCAAATGTCTTTGCCACATTCCTAAGTTGCCTCCTCCTTGTAGCGCTGGTGTATCTGGCTTGATGTTTGCCAGGAGCTTTCTTGGGGGCAGTAAGAGGTGAGAGGCTGAGGGGGGGGGTTGGTGTGAGGGAGTGGTGATGGGGTGGACATTTCTTCAGGTTCATGAGGGAGGCACACATCAAAATGGTTCCAAGAAAGGTCCTTTACTATCTCCCCATGAACATTCATTAATTCAATTGCCATGCTGGCTTTTTAAAAAAATGTCTATTCAGGAGTCTTGAATCGCTGATTTCTGTAACTGTCCTTAACTGTCTGCAGTCTCTTCTAATAATTGGGGGAACACATTTTGCCCCTTTTTTGCCCCCTTAGGGTAACCCCCCCCTTTTTTTGTACAAAAATGCTTCTCATTTGTGTTACATTTAAAAAGTGGGACATAACTACATATTCAAAATACCATTCAAGCAATCAGATATTAATCAAGTTCATATGAACCAATTTTCCAGAACCCACATTGTGAGAAGTTAAATAACCTAATAAAGGAAAACAGTTTTCTACAAATTTGGGGTATATTTCCATTGTGGGTGGGAGTGTGGCTACGTTAGGCCAGCAGCACCGCTAAGGTGATCCTGCTGGGGTGGCGTCCCTGATGGATTAAAGTGCCATGGTCCTGCTCCTACACCTGACAGACACCCGCCTGTCTGGTGTTGGGGGGGGGATTATGTTTAAAGGCATCAGGGAAGCTGGGCCAGCAGCAGGGCTAGGGCAATCCTGCTGAGAAAACCTCCACAGTGGCTGTAAGCATCCCAGCTCCTCCTGACAGGCTGCTGCCTGTCCAATGTAGGAGGGGGAGGGGAGAGGAGTATTAGAAGACACTGTGGAGGCGGGGCTGGCAGGATCACTAAGGCGTTACTGCTGGGGTGAGCTCCCTCATGGCTTTAACCACCCAGCAACTGCTGCTGCACCTGACAGACAACTGCTTGTTAGGTGTAGGAGATGGGGGGAGTATGTTGGAAGCCATCAGAGAGGCTGGGCCAGCAGCATTACTGAACCTCACAGGTGGTTGTTGGCCATTCCTGATTTCCCCAACTGTCATCAGCTCTCTGCAGTCTCTTGTAACTGTTTGGAGTTTTTTTTTTACCTCAGAACACTGAGCTCTGCAGCTGACCAATCAGAGAGTGGGGGGTGCAAGGAGGCAGCAGCCTGGCAGCCACATAAGAATCAATGGAGGGAGCACATTTTACCCCTTTTGACCCCCTTAGGGGTCGAATTTCTAAAAATCCCTTCTTAGTGAGCATCTACATCATGGTAGGAGCACTCTCCCCGAATTTTGTGTTTCTACGTCCAGCAGTTTGGCCGGGGCATTGATTTTACAGTGAGGGGACTTTCTTTTATATATATATAGATGCATGGGATAGTGGACAGAGAGAATTTCTTTCCTTCTCCTGAACTTGAGAGCATCCAATGAAGTTGACGGGCAGAAGATTCACGACAGACAAAAGGAAATACTTGTTTACACAGAATGTGGAATTCACTATCAGTAGTGATGGCCACAGGCATAGACAGCTTTAAAAGGGGATTAGGCAGATTCATGGAGGATAGGTCCTTAGTCATTAACCATGGTGACCAAAGGGAACCTCCACATTCACAGGCAGTAAACTTCTAAATACTAGTGCCAGGAGGCAACATCAGGGGAAGTCTTCAGCCTCTATGCCTTGTTGTTGGCCCTCCAGAGTAATACAGTTTGGATACTGTGTGAGACAGGATACTGGACTAGAAGGACCACTGGTCTGATCCCAGAGGGCTCTTCTTATTTTCTTATGTGTTGGGAAGGAACTTGCTCTGCCTGGACAACTGCTGCAGTCAGGAAACAATACTGAACTTGTTGGACCAAATGGCTGACTTAATATAAGGCAGCTTCATATGCCCTATAGTATGTGAAATGATCCTCAGTCTCCAGGCAGATAGGACTATTTCTTACCTATATGTCAGTTGTTAAAACATAATTGTTTAATATTTATGCTGCCAGCATGACTTAAACCAGTTGGTTTCCCTGGCTGCATTCGATGTCCTTGTTACACATTCAGCTCAGGCGTGTCTATTTGAAGACATAGCCCTGAGTGTACTTGAGAGGCATAACCTGTTTGATTAGTAATGATGTGTGCATTGGAAACCAGCAACAAACAGAGAATCCAGAAGGGCGATTAATAAGGTAAAGCGAAAAGAAACTATGCCATGAAACATTTCCATTAAGGCAGGATGTCGCCTTTGTTATCATCTGCTGGGAATAGATTTGTGCTCAAAGTAGTAAATAAACATTGCCTCAGGTTCTCTGCTTAGAAACAAGTTACTGAAACAAAACAAAAACAAAGAATAGCCCCCTATTGCCGAGATAATCAGGTTTAGTCTATCTACTGGTTTATCTCTAATAAAGAGTATTAGTTAAATATCCCTGCAAGGAATGATTTCATGAAAAGGAAGTATTCCAGGAAAACCCTTTAAATCTCCTGGTTTCCCAGAACTCTGTTATGAAAGATAAGCAGCATATAAGGCTTTTCTTTGAAGTAGCATTTACATACATACTATCTAATTTTAAAATGGTTTAATTGCTAGAATTTAGACATGGCATGAAAAGAAATTCTAGTAGTGACAATTCAAAATATATTTAGGATTGGGGGATTTATTTATTATTTATTTATTTTTGCGATTTCTATCCCGCCCTACCAATGGCTCAGGGCGGCTAACAACAAGTTTAAAAATTATTGGACAATAAAAACAATAGTACATATATAATAAAAACTGGTGCTTTTCCATATAAAGAAGGGAAAAGGCATAGTATATTCCTGATCTCCCTCATGGATCACTGCCTTGACGTGGCGAGGGGGCTTGCGTCGTTCAATGAGGCTGTGGGCTATGCCGTGGAGGGCCACCCAGGACAGACAGGCCACAGCAGAGAACTCAGACTAAGTGTGATCTACTGGAGAAGGAAATGGCAACCCACACCAGTATCTTTGCCAAAACCCTCCCCATTAACAATAACAAAAGGCTACAAGGTATGACACTGGAAGATAAGCCCTTCAGGTCAGAAGGTGGCTTACAATAAAACTGACCCAGAAGCAACTATCACAGCAAACTATGGCAAGTCCTTAAAGAGATGGGAGTACCAGACCTCCTCACATGTCTCCTGAGAAACCTGTATCAGGGTCAAGAAGCAACAGTTAGAACAGGCTATGGAACAACTGATTGGTTTAGCATAGGAAAAGGAGTACAACATATTGTCCCCTTGCTTATTTAATTTATATGCAGAGTACATCATGCAAAATGCCAGCCTGGATGATTCAGAAGCCGAAATTAAGATTGCTGGGGAAAAGATCAACAACCTCAGATATGCAGACGATACCACTCTAATGGCAGAAAGTGAAGAGGACCTAAAGAGCCTCTTGCTCAAAATGAAAGAGGAGAGCGCAAGGGTTGGCTTGAAACTCAACAAAAAAAACCCCTAAGATCATGGCATCTGGCCCCATCACTCCTTGGTAAATAGAAGGAGAAGTCGTGGAAGCAGTGACAGACTTCACGTTCCTGGGATCCAAGATCACTGCAGGTGTTGACTGCAGCCATGAAATTAAAGGACGCCTGCTCCTTGGGAGGAAAGTGATGGCAAACCTTGACAGCATCATAAAAAGTAGAGATCACCCTGCCAACAAAAGTCCGTATGGTCAAAGCAATGGTATTCCCAGTAGTACTGTATGGCTGCAAGAGTTGGACTATAAGGAAGGCCGAGTGCCGAAGAATAGATTCTTTTGAATTATGGTGCTGGAGAAGACTCTTGAGAGTCCCCTGGACTGCAAGGAGATCAAACCAGTCAATCCTAAAAGAAATCAACCATGACTGGTCCCTGGAAGGCCAGATACTGAAGCTGAAGCTCAAATACTTTGGCCACCAAATGAGAAGGGAGCACTCACTGGAGAAGATCCTGATGTTGGGAAAGATTGAAGGTCAAAGAAGACGGGGACGGCAAAGGATGAGATGGTTAGACAGTGTTATCGAGGCAATGAACATGAAATTAAGCAAACTCCAGAGCATGACAGAAGACAGGAGGGCCTGGCGTGATGTGATCCATGGGGTCGCAAAGACTGTGTGACTGAACAAGAACAATATTTGTGATATATAAAAACAGTCTCATACAGAGATAGAGACAGATTAGAAGCCAAACAGAAGGTTAATGATTGTGTAAAAGGGTCTAGGCTACCAAATGATAAAACTACCCAGTCCTCTTCTGCTCTAATAAATTATAAAATATATTTGAAATAATATAACTAAACTTAATGAATACAAAGGAACAGTTCTTTTACAGTAAAATTCTAAGAAGAGTTACACTATTCTAAATCGTTTGCCCCAGAATGTTGTGAGTCTTAGGACTTTTAGTGGCTCACATCCATGAGTCAAAAGCACCAACAATTTTCAGAAAGAACATTGCTTAATACAAGTGGGGGGTAAAGAAAATGATATTATAGTGAACCTCCCAGGGGCATTTTGATATACATTGCTGTAAGATAAATGCTCAGCTAAGCCTGACCAATAATACCAATTGTGTAATCATAGTCTGTAGTCCCCTTCTGATGTTCTCAGAAGAAGAATCAATGAGTCCATAAGATGTTTTATTCATGTATACAGTAATTTTCTTCTGTGACTTAATTTTCATAGGCAAACATTTGCTTATTTAAATATTTATATGTCACCTTTCCTGCCAACCGCAACAGCTCAAGGTGGCTTACAGTTAGGGTTGCCAAATCGGGCCGGGGGGCGGGGAACCCCCCGCTTCCGCGGCCCGATTTCCGCCGCAGGGGAATTCCGGCCTGGGGGGAACCCAGGCGTGGCTGAGCTCATCGGAGGGGAAAACCGACGCCCCCAACGTCAGCACTTCGCCCGTCACTTCCGGCAACGTGCTGCCGGCGTGCACGCGCTTCGCGCGCGCACATCCACCTGACTCCCGGACCGCGGCGACGCTCCCCTGCCGCGGGGGGAAGAAGATTTGGCAACTCTACTTACAATAAAACTGACCCACAAGCAACTATTAAAATTAAAAGTATACAACTTTTCTTCAAAATACTACCCTCTTCATAGAATCAACTATTGAATGTCTGTTAGAAAGAACAGCTGTATTATTATTGAGGCAGAATTTATTCCTAAACAAGACTAGGCCTTTCTGAGCAGCATTTTGAATTGGTTTTAACATCCATTCTTTGAATATCCCACAAGTCTTTGCAGACTGGCTATTCTTGAAGTCAAGTATTGCCCTGCCTTTGCCCTTCACATATGTGCATAGTTGACATTCCATAAGACAAGACTGCCAGGTCGGAGTCTAAACATATAGATTGATGAGGCTGTCTTGGACCACTTGACCACACAGATCATAAAATAACGGTGGACAAAGTTCATACTGCCAGTGTATGCAGGGCTGGATCTCATCACATTCATAATTGATATCTACATTTGATTCTATAGACTATAGATATTGCTTTTGTTTTCATTGTTCATGGCTGCACGCCAACAGTTCCCAGTGATTCTGTGTGGGTTTTGGCGGACAGATGGAATATATTTCTATTATATGTATTCAGTGCACTCTGTATTAGGTATTAGGATTTTCTTTGTACTTTATGTTATGCATTAAATTATTTCCTTTGCATGTTTCTAAAGAAATAAATGAATGGATTTCACAGGGAAAAATAAACTAAGATTCACAGTAGAGCACTGACAACTGGCGTGTGTGTGTGTGTTGGGGCAGGAATATGCAAATAGGCATTGTGATGATGCCACAGTGTCACTTATGGTATGAACCGTGTGTGTGTGTGTGTGTGATGTCATCACCTTGGTGCAACTCTAGGATTCCTCTAAATGGTTTTACCTTGGTGTTCTAGTGGAATCCTGCAGTGTTGCATTGAAGTAATGACATAGAATTTGGGTTTGCACCAGAAGGGATTATCATTGCTGCAATGCCAATTTCCCTCCCTCCACCCTCCAAACAGTAGCAAGGAACTGGGCATGCAGGGTAGGAGGTCTGCTGCTATAGTGGCCACTCTAAAATATAGAAAGAAAAAAAAGGCTGTCTTTGGATTTTTCACTCTAACCTGGGACTATGACTCGGGCTGCCAGATCCCGGTTGGGATTCTTTTTCTCTTCCTTGGAAAAGATTCAGTCTCTAGCCAGTCTCCATCCAGCCCAGTGAACCCTGGTGGGGGCTGAGTTTCCAGGAAACACTCTTGGGCTCAGAAATTTCCCCAACAAATGTTAATGCAAATCAGTACACAGAGATGTCTGCAGCTATCTCCAAGCTCACTATGTCACTTTCTCCATTGTAATAATCTATGAGAACTGGTCCCGTGAAGAGGCAGTCTTCCATTTACCAGAGAGCCCAGAGAAGATTTCTTAAGGCTATTGGCAGAACAGATGTGATTAGGGAACATTTAGATCCAGGATTAGATATGCATCTCTCTAAATTTCTGTAAGTGCAGCCAAGGCTTACCTTGCACTGTCTTCATGGATCTGGAGGGGAGCAAGGCAAGAAGGAAAGCCGTTGGGCATTCTAGTGCTGCCTGCAGGCTCTAGAGAGGGTGGGATTAGCTATATCAGCTGGGGTGGTCTGAGGCGGTGTGGCTTGGATGCTCCGGTGGCTATTTAAACCTCTCACTGTGGCCAGCTCATCCTCAGTTCTTACAAGCAGATACTCTCAAGGTTCTTCAACTGCTGACCATGTGCTCTTCAGAGGAACCTGGGCATTCACTGGCGAGGATTTAAAGCCCATCAGCTGATCGACAGCCACATACTGGGGCATCAGCTGTTTAGCAGTGGGGGCTGGTGGGCCTTTAACATAAGTGGAGCTACTTGCACTAGCTTGCACCTAGTCAGCTGGGTTCCTTCCCCCCCTCAGATAATGGCTGGGTTTTTCAGTGGGCATTGGTCAGTGGGAGACTGCATCATCAGCTTCTCCTCAGTGGGTTGCATTGGCAGGTCCCTGTGCTACTGTTTTCCCCCCTGTAAGTGGATAGCCAGCCCTTGGAGTTTCAATGTCATCAGCCATTAAATGGTGGTTTCTTTCAGAGTGAGTAGAATCCTACCGGGGCGGTCACAGGGTGGGCTCAAGGCATTACTGGGTACAGCTTCACTGCTACAGCTAGCTACCCAGACTTGCTAACATGGGGTCAGTTTTGGGTGGCACAAACTGGACCTTTTCTGCTTTATTCCTGGTCACTGGATACTTTACAGCACCACATAGTAATTAGCATGCTGTTGTAAGTCAGTCTGTGCTCAGTGATGGCACAGATTCCTCAGATAAAGAGCTGCCTGCAGCCAGCCCTCAGCCAGTACTTGAAAAACCAGCTGCAGCTGCCTCTGAGCCAGGAGGAGACCAACAAGAGGTCAGGTTACCAGCTGATCAGAAGTCATAGCCTACAGCTGACACTGAGCCATCGCCTTGTAACTCTGGCTGATTTCCTACAAGCTGCTGCTCCGCGCTCATTCCTCCCTTTGCCCCAATCGTACGTGTCTATTTCACAGCATGTACTGCATGGCCGCATTTTGCTCCACAGCTTTTCCCAATTTCCCCCATGTCTACTCAATCCTGTTTTTTGAGGATTGAGTAGACACGGGGAAAATTGGGCGAAGCTGTGGAGCAAAATGCAGCCATGCAGTACATGGTATGAAATTTGACATGTACGATCGGGGCAAAGGGAGGAATGAGTGCGGAGCAGCAGCTTGTGGGAAATCAGCCACAGAAGTAGTAAACAAGTCTTAAGAAGCCACTCCCAGCCCATCTAGTTCATCCACACCTCTACAGCACCAATGCTGTCAGAGGTGCACAGAGTTGCAGGAAAGAAGGAGGAGTGAGAGATGCATGACTGTCATCAGCTGTCAACTGATGAGATTGGATGAGTAGTTTCAGGATGACTGCCAAGGAATTGGCTGGGAGTGTAGCTCATTAAGACTTGGCTAGAAAATCAGTTGAGAGAAGCAGCAGTTTTGTGGATGCAACAAGCACACATTGCTACTGAACCACTAACCTTGCTATTACTGGACCACTGGAACCTTGACCCTCAGATTGGACCTGGTTACACTTTGCAAGCTTGTCTGTAACCTACCCTGCTGAATCCCAGCCCTTGTCCCCTGGGAGGGCTGCACCAGTATACATGCCTTGCCTACCACACCACATGCTTGTTGGCTTTTCTTTTAAAGTGTGTGAGTACATTCTAGTCACAGCAGTTAATTTTAAGCACCTCAGTTATTGAGTTGTTATTAGTTTACTCTTGCATACAAAATAAATTGAAATAAATAAATAATGTGAAATTTAGATGCAGTTGTTATTTGATATTATAGATATTCATAGTTCATTAGTCTGCTTTATTAAATACTAATAAGGTTCCAAGTTCCAAGTGGGTTCTTCTTTGCTTGCTTCTGTTCTTTCTTGGGTGTTTCACTTAGACAGGCTTGTATACCTCTCTGACATGTCTCCAAAAAGGGCCCCCAGTACTAAGAAAGGCGCGGTTTCTCTCAAACCGTCTGTGGCCCCTGCCCCCAAGGATAAATGGAGACCACTGTCACCAGCTGAATCTAGGTCATCTAGCATGTTGAGGGAAGCTACTACGGAGAGCCCTCCTCATGACAATAAGAACTGAGCCAAGCAGCAGAGAACTTGGAAATCAATACGGTCACAGGATGTGTCAAGTAGCAGTGTCCCCTTGGATAAATCATCCTCAGATGAGGATTCCGCACATTCAGATGGCAATTATTGGAGGGCGAGGGCATTCATCCCAGGTCTTCCAATGTGGGTACACAGACACAGGGTGTGTGTGTGTGGGTGAAAGTCCCAGTAGTGTGTGGGGAACTGAGCCACCATGCAGGGCCCCTGGGGCCCCTGTCAGCCTCAGTACTGGGACTTCAAGGACCCTCTGGGTATCCATTTGCCACGCAAATTGCATGAGCATGTTCTTGATGGATACTACATAGCTGTGTTTACCCTCCTTAAGCCAGAGGGTGATGCTCGCAAGAACCCAGGAACAGCACTGAGCGCTCCTTCCAAAATTGTCTCAAGGACTATACAGTCTACATCAGCTGAGTCTCTGCAGCCTACAAAGAGAGTGGCTGGCAACCTGCCAACCATATATGGGGAATATCCTCAAAGCCAGGTCTACGGCAGGAGATGCCCCTGCTATTGATTATGATGAGGCCTCCCAGAAGAGGGCTTTACACAATGAGCTATCTAGATGGGATATTCTCAATGATAAGATCTGGCTAGTAAGAGTGGGTCCTCACATAAAGTCCAGGGCCAAACCTAGCAAGACAAAAATGCCATTTAAGCATGACACCTCCCAGCTGGTTTGCTGGGAATATAATCGGGGCAGGTGCCAGCATCACCACTGTAAATTTGAACATAGTTCTGACATCTGCTTCAGGCCATCATGCACTCGGGGCAGAGGCTTGCAGCAGCCCTTTCGGGGATCCTGACCCTCTACAAACTCTGACAGCAAGAAGGAACAGGGGTGAGGTGCTGCTAAGACTTCAGCCTGTGCCAAATGGCCCTAAAATCAGGATAAGCCCCTTGCAAGAATCCCATGTGCATCAAGGCACTTATAACCCTCCTTAACAGGGGCTTTTCTCATGCATGCCAACAGCTCTTATTTATCTTGTTTTCAGTTTGTTAGAGTCTTGAGTACATGCATGGTTGCTCAAGGCCTCCTCACTGGGGAATTTGGTGTGAACTCTTTTTGGATCAAGGCTACAACATTAGCTTTTGAGTGGGGTCTCCCACCAGACCAGATCCTGGCCATCGGCTGCTGGTGCTCATCTGCGTACAAGGTATACATATGTCATTGTCCATGAACCAGTTTTTCTAACATGTCTATCTTCAGTCCCTGTAGATTCAAAGAAAACCGTTTGGATCACTGGGTACAACATCATGTTTTGGGCAGGTCCTTCCTATTCTTCCTGAGCCCTGCAAGCATGGCTGAGACTTATCAAGTTTGCAGATCGGGAGGGGGGTGAGGCAATAAGTAAAGCAGTCGGACAGCCACTCCAGGGGCTATTTAAACCCCTCACTGCAGCTGATTCACTCTCAGATCTTCCTCACTGGCTTGCCCCACCCTCCTTTCCTTGGAATTTGTGCTTTGGTTGTTATGGGTTGTTCTCTGTTTATAATTGTTTAACTCTTCTTGTCACAGCTTGGGTGGTTTTGGACATTGGGATGGATCCTTTGGGGGGAGAACATACCTGCATCTCCACCTCCCCTGTTTTAGGAAGCCCCTTAAGGGGTAAGAACATAAGAGAAGCCAATGTTGGATCAGGCCAATGGCCCATCTACTCCAATACTCTGTCACACAGTGGCCAAAAATACCAGGTGCCATCAGGAGGTACAACAGTGGGGCCAGGACACTAGAAGCTCTCCCACTGTTGCTCCCCCCCCCCCAGCACCAAGAATACAGTGCATCACTTGCCCCAGACTGAGTGTTCCTATCTATACCTTGTGGCTAATAGCCACTGATGGACTTCTGCTCCATATGTTTATCCAATTCCCTCTTGAAGCTATCCATGCTTGTTGCTGCCACCAACTCCTGTGGCAGTGAATTCCATGTGATAAGATCTTGGGGGTGGAGCCACTTAGCCATATGCCCAGGTGGGGGCTTCCACCACCAGGTGGCAAGGGGACCATGCAGCAGCGACCGCCCACATAGATCTCAGGTTTTGTCACTCCATGGTCTTATCCCCCAGCAGGGAGTCTGGGGGTGTGGTTATCAGGTTGCAGGCAGGTTGCATGCAATTGGATCCATCCTCATGCTGTGCCAGTGTTCCTTCAGTTGTATTCAATAAAAGGCTGTGGCCATGTTTTCACCCAAATATAGTCTCGGTGTGTTTTTCCTTCCACAGCTTCACCCCATATCCTGCCTCAGCCCCACAAATGAACACTCTTCCTTAGTTGGATTGTGACTGTGGAACTGGAGGAAGAGCTGTTGAGCCATTTCCACTGTGCCATTTCCTCAAAATAAATGCCCCTCTATGGCTGCTATTTGCTCCAACAAGGCAAATATAAATGTACCGCAGGGGAAATTAGAAATGGAATGATGTCCACTGAGAAAATGGCTCAGGGCCAAAGAGTTAACCCCCTTTTCCAGCACCATGGTCTCAGTTCAATTGAATTAGTTTTTTTACTATTCTTTATAGAAATTTAAAGAGTCAGGTGATTCAGTCTTGGCTATTTGCGCTTTTAGTGTGCGGGAGGATAGATGAAGGATCTCAGAAGAGCTGAAATCAAGCAGCTTCTCATGGTTGGCAGCATGCATCATGAGAGGCTTTGGAAGACATGATGAAAGGGGAAGGGGAAGGGTGGGTTCAGCCATAAAACAGGAGACCTTACAACCATAAATCCACAACATGCTCCTTAATCAATATAAGGTTCACAATTAATAACTATGAGAGCTATTTCTGTGAATGATGCTAGGATTCAAGCAGACTAGAAGAGTCACATTTCCTAGCAATGCCAAATGTTCACTGAAAAGAGTGTCTATGAATATGAATGGCAGCTCTTGTTTATGCTGCCTTGTTTCTAATGCTCATGCATATACGCATTTCTGAGAACAAGTCACACCAGCCTCCACAATCAGGAGGAAATAAAAATTCATACACAACAACAAAGTTCCCATCCATCAGCATTCATCTTGCCTGCTCTACTTCTCTGTTTTTGAATATTTCAGAATAATACTTTCCTCTGCAGAAACAGAGATAAATGGAAGTTGTCACACCCACTTGTGGAACAGTAGCAGGGCTGAGCTGAAACATTTATCGAGACAAGCTGGCTTCAAGGTTCAGGCACAGGTCTCAGGTTGTCTGCTGTATCACTGATATGCTGTTCAAAGAAATAGTTTTTGTTGCTCAAGGCACTTTCCCCAGACCTCAGTTAGACAGATTAATTTTCATAACAAGCATCAATCGTGACACTTATCGCTGGCTTGTAAGCATTTTCAGGATTCCTATTCTCATGTCACCAAGATGCAAACTTTCTTGACCTTGAATATATTACTCAAACATGTTTCTGCATTAATGTAAGTTACTGATATTTGCATTCCTTGCCGTCTACTATCGACTTTTAGTGTAATAATTGCACAGGCCATGCTACAACTGGGTGGTCTGGAATAATAAATAATGCCTCTACCTGATCACCAAGCTTCACCTGAAATTATTACGGGGAGACTAACAATCACAGCAGTGAGAAAACTCAGACCTGCTGAATATCAAAAGATGCTGATGGAAAGCACAGGAACATCATTGTATCATTGCAGGATGGAAAGACTACACATTTTTAGACGATACCAAACTGGACATGAACTGGTAAGAACAGGAATGAAATCCCCACTGATCCATGAAACTTACTGCAGGACTTCCTGCCAATTCCCACCAATACTGGAGTGGTGAGAATCATACACCACATTGAATGAAAGGGAAAGGAAGGGGTCCAGGAAAGCAAAGAGCAGAATCCAGGACAAGGTTGCTGAGGCTGTTTTTTTTTTTAGCAAATGTCTGGCTCTACAGAGAATGTGATCGCAACAGCTTACAAAGCAAAACATGATTTGAAAAACACTTGGAAACTAAGCAGGGTTAGTGCTTGAATGGGAGACCACTAACAAAGATTGGGGCTGCTATGCAGAACATGGCAATGGCACATAACGGTCTCTTGCCTTGAAAACCCCATGAGGTGGAACTCGACAGCACATTTTACCTTTAAGCTCTCTTGACCCATGGGGAGAAAGTGGGTTAACAATAGCAGTTCTCAAGCTAGAGGCAGACAACAAATGCAGTTTTGAAAGATCAACCTATTAATTAACAGCCTTCATAAAGGGAAATGCCAGGTGACCTTCAAGGGGAAGGGCATGTTTCCAGGCTAGATGCCACCCACCTCCCCTCTACAGGTGGGGGCACAGAGCACAAGGCTTGTGAGTGGGAGGCTGACTGGACAGTGTGAGAAGAGATGGCCTTTCAGGTACCCCAGCCACAAGCTATTTAGGGCCATAAAGGTAAGAACCTGCCTCCAACAGTAATGTGGCTGACACATTTTAGACCAGCTGAAACTTCTGGACAGTTTTCAAAGGTACACCCATGTACCGAGTATTATGGTCATCTAACCTGGAAGCAATCACCACATGGATCACCATGGCCAAACTTCCCATTTGAGGAACAGTTGTAATTGGTGTATCAAACAATATTGACTAAGGGTGATTCCACACTAGACCTTAAATCCTGGTTCAACCCTGTCCCTGAACTTACATTCTATAGTACACTCGCATTCACCCCTGTAATTAACTCAGGATACTTTTTGTTTCCACATTACACTGAGGTCACCCCGGTTTCGCCCCACACTTGTTCTGGGATAAACAGATGCTGTTATAACTAGGGATAAATACAAGATATTGTGTTGTGAGTTGAACTCTGATAAAACCAGGGATGAGATCCAAGTGCAGAAAGGACCCAAAGGCACTATATGCCACAGAGGAAACCTGAGCATCCAGTTGTAGGCCAGGATCCAGCAGCACCCCTAAGCTATGAACTTTCTCCTTCAGGGGAAGTGTGGTTATCTCTGAGACAGGCTGACTCATCAACCCTTAAGTAGTAATCCTCTTTCATTGGTCAAAGGCACCTTAGTCTTATCGCAACTGAACCTTTGTTCATTGGCCCTGATCCATCCAATTACCTTCCCTAGAAATCTATTCAGAACTTCCACAGACCTGCCCAGCTTTGCTGTTAAGAAGAAATGAATGTCACCTGCATATTTGGTGGCATCTTACTACATATCAACAGATGATCTCTCCCAGCAATTTCATGTAGATGTTAAACAGCATGGAAGCAAGATGAATCTCTGTGGGATCCCATAATATAAATACCACAGGGCCAAGCAACAGTGCCCCCGGAAACACCTGGAATTGGCCAGTCAAGTAAGAGTAGAACTCCCAAAGCATAGTGCCTCCCATTCCCACCCCAATCAGCCTCTCCAGAAGAATGCCATGGTCAGTGGTATCAAAAGCTGCTGAAAGGTCCAGAAGAATAAGCAGAGATTTATTTCCCCTCTCACTTTAACAACAAACCTCATCAGAAGGCCATTTTTTGTCCAAAGCCCGGACCTTAATCTGGGTTGAAATGGGCCTAGATAACTTCAAAGACCACCTGAAGCTGCATAGCCATCTACTCCACCGGAGTTGTGCTGCCTTTAGAGGAACTAATCCTTTTTTCAAATTCTGCTGAACACTCTAAACTGAAAAGCCCCTTGCCTCTTCAGAAGTTCACATTTCTGCTATTGAAGCACTAAAGGAACATCTGACTGTATGCACAGTTCTTTTCTCCAAGGCAGTCCAAAGAGCTAACAATAGAATATCACACTGAAACCACAGTATAAAAATTATGGTAAAAAGCAAGCATGAGAGCAGCAGTTTAGATTATTTTGTTATAAGTTTCTGGGAATATTACGTCGGAATGTACATTTCTTTAAAAGCATCAGCCTAAATGAAATCTCTGCAAAAAGACAGAGGGCAGGAAAACCAGCATTATGGTTTTCCTGACAGATGAAGTACCCAAGAAGAACAGCAGCTTATTTGCATACTGGGTCAATACGACTAATAAAAAGCAGTCTGTAGCTGCAAGAGGAGAATCACTCTGTGAGGCCCCTGTAGCACTCAGTGAAATTCAGTTAGGTTCTAATTGAAAATACAAATAACAGATATATTTTCATGCATCCAGCCCAGTCCTAGGTATATTTCTTCAAAAGGAATCCTGCTGATTTCAATGAGATGTACTCCCATGAATGTGTGCATATAGGCTCCTTACAACTTGAGATTCTTAAAGATCTGATGATTTCATATAACTGTAAGCTGTATAACCCCCATGTCGAGGTTCCCTCCATCACTTACAGAGAAGGGATGCTCTGAAGGAAAGAATAATTTCAAATAGATGACAGCTATACCTTAGAAGCTGGCTAAAATATCAAACTATTTCATGAAAAATACTTTCATCAGGAGCAAAAAAATAATATATTCCCCAGAACAATTGAATGCTGGTATCCTTGTATTTTTTTTAAAGCTTGACTTTAAAGCCTATTTGCAGATTGCAGGGTGCATAATGGTGGGATTTGAATATAAAAGCAATAATACATTTGCTCTTTGGGACTGCACAAAAAGCATGCCATTTTAAAGAAAGAAAATCCAGTTCAAAGAACAGAGGTGATTGTGATGAAATGAATGTGAGAACATGGTTACAGTTTAGCTAGTGCCAGGAAATAGTGTGGAACTATGCATGGCAGAAAATAAGAAACCCATTCCTGGTTTCTCTATCAAGTCTCTATATTCAAGGTTTGTGTTCCTTCTTTTATTCTCTCTTGATCTCTCACTAATCATGATGGTAAAAGACAAATGCCATTTTGAAAATAAGGTATTAGCTTACAATACTGCTAAGGTAAATATTTTATTTCCTTCCAGAACCAACTCCATAATCAAATGTTCCTATGAACACTTCCTTGAGAATAAGGTGCGCTTAACTCTGTGAGACTTTCTTCTAAGTACAGATACGTAACCTTCACTATATATAAGCTTGGCTGACTCCCCGCTTCACTTCAGTGGAGCCTCCTAGTTTGAGCTGAGGGACCAACCTATTTTTCAGGAGTACTGTACCGAAGTAAAACGAGAGAGAGAGAGAAGAAAAGAACACCAGGTTTGTCTCTTAACTAATTTAAAAGCCTGTTATAGCTAGGCAACATTTTTCACTTTGAAAAATGGGTGTGCTTAGAAGACACACAGTCCAACAAAATGAGCTTTCCATCATCCTCCACGCTTAACAAATTTTGTCTCAGTCTCCATGGACCAATGGAGTGTGCAAAGTCAAATGCCTTCACTACCCATTGCTCTCAGTGTGTCTTCTTCATGTGCAGCCTTCCCTGGATTCTTCTGATAAACACACTAACATTTCAGAGTGCAAAGGGCCAGTTTCATATTTAATAATATCAAGTTTTCATTTCATAGTAGAGCTCCTTCTCTTGAGATATTACTGACACCTAAAATGTAATTTTCTAACTCCTTTCTTGAAATATCAAGTAGTTAACTGGCAGAATAAATGCTCCATCATCTGGATCTCTGAGTTGCACTGGTGATATTTAGTAGCTGATTGGGGAGGTGTCTTAACTTAATCCCCATTTGGATTTCCCTTATGCATATCTCAAGCTAGTCCATTCTGTACTATCAGCAGAATCCAAACAAAAGCCAAAATTTCATTCCTTTTGTGATTTCACAACACACACCTTTTCTATCAGATTTATTGTTTTGTTGGCTCAGTATACTACAGAGACTTCAAACTTTTCTGCTATATCTGTTTCAGTGTTCAGAACCTGTACAAATCCTTTCTCTTCATAACAAACACATTACTTATATCTCTTGCATGTACAATTGTTCTGCGTGCTTGTCCCCTTTCTTTCCAGTGCCTTCTGGGCAGAGGTCATTTCGGGGGGGGGGATCGCGGGGGATCGCAGTTCCCCCGG
>NW_015168045.1:1163163-1179785 GCF_001447785.1 Gekko japonicus
TGCCGGCGGCCGGGACTGTTGGGGGCGGGGTGTGTGGCCTTATGACACACTTCCAGTGATGTCAGGGGGTGTGGCCTTATGACACACTTCCGGTGATGTCAGGGGGTGTGGCATATGCTAATGAGTTATGCTAATGAGTTCCCCTAGCTCTTTTTCTACGAAACGACCCCTGCTTCTGTGTAACTCTATATTACATGTCTATATTACATTAGAGGGTCAGGTTGGGCCCAGGTGGAAGGGCTGCTGAGAGGGTGCTGGTAACCCCCATGAGGAGGAGCAGTGTCAACAGCCAAGCAGCCAACTGAAGCATGAGCTGCTGAACCTTGGAAAAGGACTGTGATCCACACAATCAAAGGCTTTAGCATGGTCAATGAAGCAGAAGTAGATGTTTTTCTGGTACTCTCTTGCTTTCTCCATAATCCAGCAAATGTTGGCAATTTGATCTCTAGTTCCTCTACCTCTTCGAAACCCAGCTTGTACTTCTGGCACTTCTCTATCCATGTACTGCTGAAGTCTAGCTTGTAGGATCTTTAGCATGACCTTGCTAGAGTGTGAAATGAGTGCAATTGTGTGATAGTTTGAACATTCCTTGGTATTGCCCTTCTTTGGGATTGGAATGTAGACAAAATTTTTTCCAATCCTGTGGCCACTGTTGCATTTTCCAAATTTGCTGGCATATTGAGTGCAGCACTTTAACAGCATCATCTTTTAAGACTTTGAATAGCTCAGCTGGGATACTATCACCTTTGCTAGCTGTGTTGTTAGTAATGCTCTCTAAGGCCCATTTGACTTTGGATTCCAGATTGTCTGGCTCAAGGTCAGTGATTACACCGTCGTGGTTGTCAAGGACATTGAGGTCCTTCTTATATAGTTCCTCTGTGTATTCTTGCATTTTTTTTCCTAATCTCTTCTGCTTCTGTTAGGTCCCTACCATTTTTTTCCTTTATCATGGCCAGCTTTGCATGGAATCTTGAAGAAATCTCTAGTCCTTCCCATTCTATTGTTTTCCTCTATTACTTTGCATTGATCATTCATGAAGGCCTCTTCATGTCTCCTAGCTGTTCTCTGGAAATCTGCATTCAGTTGGGTAAATCTTTCCTTTTCACCGTTGCCTTTCACTTCTTTCCTCCGCTATTTGTAAAGCCTCATCAGACAGCCACTTTGCTTTCTTGCATTTCTTTTTCGTTGGGATGGGTTGATTGCTCCCTCCTGTACAATGTCACGAACCTCCTTTTCACCGTTGCCTTTCACTTCTTTCCTCCGCTATTTGTAAAGCCTCATCAGACAGCCACTTTGCTTTCTTGCATTTCTTTTTCGTTGGGATGGGTTGATTGCTCCCTCCTGTACAATGTCACGAACCTCCGTCCATAGTTCTTCAGGCACTCTATCTATCAAATCAAGTCCCTTAAAACTATTCTTCACCTCCACTGTATATTCATCAGGGAACTGATCTAGGTCAGATCTGAATGGCCTAGTGGTTTTCCCAACTTTCTTGAGTTTAAGTCTGGATTTTGCAATGAGTAGCTCATGATCTGAGCCACAGTCAGCTCCAGGTCTTGTTTTTACTGACTGGATAGAGCTTCTCTATCATTGACTGCAAATTATATAATCAATCTAATTTCGGTGGTGTCCATCTGGTGATGTCCATGTGTAGAGTAGCCTCTTAGGTTGTTGGAAGAGGGTGTTAACTATGACCAGTGTGTTCTCTTGACAAAACTCTGTTAATCTATGCCCGGCTTAATTTTGTTCTCCAAGGCCAAATTTGTCCGTTATTCTGGTTACCTTTTGACTTCCTACTTTAGCATTCCAGTCCCCTATGATGATAAGGACACCTTTTTTTGGTGCTAGTTCTAGGAGGTGTTGTAGGTCTTCATAGAACCGGTCCACTTCAGCCTCTTCTGCTTCAGTAGTTGGGGCATAGTCTTGGATTACTGTGATGTTGAATGATTTACCTTGGATTCAGACCGAGATCATTCTGTCGTTTTTGAGATTGTATCCCATTACTGCCTTTCACACTCTCTTGTTGACTATAAAGGCCACACCATTTTTTCTATGGGATTCTTGGCCACAGGAGTAATGGTCTTCTGAGTTAAATTTTCGCATTCCTGTCCACTTTAGTTCACTGATTCCCAAGATAATGATGTTCAGTCTTGCCATCACATTTTTGACCACATCCAGCTTACCTTGATTCATAGATCTTACATTTCAGGTTCCTATGCAGTATTGTTCTTTGCAGCATCGGACTTTCCTTTCACCATCAGACACATCCACAGCTAAGCGTCCTTTCGGCTTTGGTTCAGCCGCTTCAGTCTTTCTGGGGTTACCTGTACTTGCCCTCTGCTCTTCCCCAGTAGCATATTGGACACCTTCCGACCTGAGGGGCTCATCTTCCAGTGTCATATCTTTTAGTCTTTTGTTACTGTCCATGGGGTTTTCTTGGCAAAGATACTGGAGTGGGTTGCCATTTCCTTCTCCAGTGGATCACACTTGGTCTGAGTTCTCCGCTGTGGCCTGTCTGTCCTGGGTGGTCCTCCACGGCATAGCCCACAGCCTCATTGAGCCACGCGAGCCCCCTCACCACATCAAGGCACTACAATAAAAATCCTGAGCTACACTTGTGCATGAGCGTCTTCTCGGAGACCCCAGGGATGGAGCCTCATCCCTTGCCTAGCTCTAGAAAAGGTCCCACTTATTATTATTATGTTCCCTGATGCAGAATACTTACCAGGGAAAGGCCCAGAGGTGCACCTGCTCAACTCACTACCTACACAACTTGGCCTGATCCAGTGGTGGTGACCACTGCACAGCTCAGAGTGGCCTGGCAGCAGCCACTATGCAACCCAGCCAGATTTTCCACAGGAGAGGCTGTCAGAGGTAGGGAAGGAGGAAAAGCTGAAGACAGATAAATGTGAAAATAATGGTAGTTTGGCTGGTAGGTGGGAAGGAGAGAATGAAGCCGGCTTAGCAGCAGTAGCCACTGTACAACTGGGCTCAGACTGGTGCTATCAGTAGCCACTATGCCACTAGGTCTGGCCTGGTGCAGGAGATCACCATATATCTGAGCCCAGCCCTATGCCTGCAGTCTCTTCATAGTTCAGCCAGACTTTTCCTGGGCAGAAGCTGCCAGAAGTAGGAAAGAAGAAGCTGAAGAAGGGGGTAGATAAAGGTAAGTTGGATGGTGGGTGGGAAGGAGAGAAAGAAGCAGGAAAAGTGGAGAGGCTACGGTGCAGCCAGGGAAGGGACAGAAGAATTAGTTGGGGAAGGGGAAACAGGAGAAAATGATATAAGCCTGCCTTTTCCCTAATGGCTCAGGACCCAAGGTAATACTAATGTCATGAGTGTCAGTTCAGGGCTTTCAATATTAACCATTTCCATGTAATAATTTGAAGTAATTACAATATTAGTTTTGTAAAATCATTTGAAAAGCTTGCACAAATCTGTTTTGACTCATTTCTAATGAAGTTATCACTGGACCACAAACAATTGTATAATTCGCAGGGATTTACTTTCTCATAGAGATGATAAACAGATATTAAGGAAATTGTTTAACCAAGGGCTCAAATAATTTTATGTGGCTCCTAAAGCAGCAAGTGGTACTGGTTTTGCAGCTAATAAAAAGACCTAGAACCTTACGATTTACATTTTTAACAAAAATAATTTTTAGTACACAAAGCATAAATCTCTTGTTTTATAACATGCAGTTGATACTGGTTATTACACAAAACCCGAAATTAGCTTCCTTGCATTCTGGAAACCAAAATTCCCAAATAAATATTTAATTTGATGAATGAAGTTTGCCTATTCCACTGTGGAATAAGCCTGGATTTCCTAGATTAATTCTTGATCTATGGGCAGATTTGGAGTCATCTAGGTCCTGCTATATATGGGTCCTAGAGGTCTTGGAACCTGCTGCACCCCTCCCATGTAGGTCAGACCTCTGTACACCTACCATTGTGCTGTCCCTTGGAGCCATACTTAAGGATGGCTTCCTTAATTAACACATTTGGGAACTGGTGACACAGACAGACTCCAAGTACGTGCAAAAAGAAATAACAGTACTTCATTAGCACTTCCATTGAGATGTCAAATACAAAATACAATTGGGACAGTGTGCCTAAGAGGATCGTATTTCATTAGAACATAGCTTCTGACATGTTCTATTCTTCATTGACTTCTATACATTTGAGTAATTAGATTTAATTTTGTAAAATGGACAGTAACTAGTATGTCTTTTGTATTGGCTTCAGTTCGGTGACTAATTGTGGGACTATAAGAGCACAGATGTTAATTGAGTACTCAAATAAGTGCATTTCTGACGCTATTTGCTGTATTTCTCTTGCATGTTCCAACAATGCTTAGGAAGTATAAAGGGGGATTATCTCAGATCTCTTCAGGATGGCTATAGCAGTTAATTCCATGAAAGATCTGCTAAGCTTACAGGCAGCTATACATAGTGAGCCAGAGGACGACCTGAGGAGACATGATGCAGCAACCTAGCTGAAGCTAAGCAGGTGGCTGTCATCTGCTTGGACACAAGTACCACCATGAAAGGAAGTTTGGATATAAATATAATCTGTCATAAATAAGACATATATCTAAAATATATCAACTTTAACATTTACAAATATCAGATTACATGTGATAACAACTGAAGTGTCAATGTTTGCAGCATTTCCTTCAGAATTTTCTCCTGGTATTTCGTAGTTAGACTATCTGTTTGAAAAATATCTGCTAAGGCAGTGTTTGTGATTAAATACAACCTTGCCTTCTAACCTCTCTTCTCCTTTACATCCTCCCTTACCATCTTATTGTTGTGTTGCAAGGAGCTTTCCAATACTTTGATCACAATGGTGGATAAATTGTTGAGAGGAATAATCCTACACTTAACGCAAAAGAACATATCTCAGACTCTCTGAATCAACACTGTACAATCGGTAGCCCTTTGTGAAAGACCCAACCAGAAGTTCTTCTTCTAATGGAAGATTGTAGCAACTACTGATCCTCAATTCCTTTGGAAAAGAGACCAAATACAAATAATTTATGATAAACTGCAGCACCACAGAAGTCTACTGCTGTCTGCTTGAGATCTTTTCCTAGGATAGCACTATGGCAGCATGCTGGTCAAATGAATCATCGAGAATGTTATTTGTTCCAAGATTCATTGATGAAATCAATGTGGCTTTCTTAGAGGATGTTATCATCATTGGGGGATGTTTCTCATTGATATAACTGTTTAGAATTATCCTGGGCTTGGGCAATGATATCCTTATTAACTTTAACATTTTCTTATTAAGAGATTTTAGTACCCCCATTAACATCTATGGTGTGGAAGAAAAATCTTGTTAAGAAGGAGTTTAGTACCTAACGGGGGAATACCCTAGAGATCATTACTCTGACAAAGTTTAAATATCATTGCTCCAAACACACTGGACCTTCTATATCTGTATATGAAAGTATGAATTTTTAATTAAAAAATTAATCTTCCAGTTCAACGATATGGGATCTCCAGTCAAATCCTGTATCTCAACAGTCTGATGGGAGAAGATCCTTGAGAAGTAACCAATAATGGTTAGGGTGTATGTTGGCAATGGAAACATAGTAAAGCTACTGCCTTGTGGCCCCAGTGGTGAATAGGTGGCCAGAAGCTGGGCAGAGAACAGAGGCAACAACTATGTGGGTATAAAATGTTACAACTTGATTGATTACAACTTGATTGACGGACAGCAAGCAATTGCAGGCTTTTAGGCAATGCTGCTGGAAAAGGGGTGAGCTAGTTGGAAAATGACTGACAGTTCACAGAGCTCATCCTGATTGCGTGAAGGCAGCTTACTGTGGAACGGAATATGGAGCTGTTTTAAAAAATTCGAGTGGGAAGGAGGTAGTTAGCCAGTTGGAGTGGAACAGTGAGGAGCTGGAGCAAGGGGACAGAGCTGACAGAAAAAATGCTTAGTGACTTCTTCAAAGTGTCTGATAAGCCCCGTCTGTAGCAGAGCGAGTGTGTTGTAGCCTCTGCAAATAACAGGGTGGGGATAGTGATTCTGGCAAGGTAATGTCAGAGCCTCCCCTATTCAAGAAGTGGAAGGAATCTCCTTGTGTGAAAACCAAAGAAAACACTACTTGAGTGGAGATTTAGTCACTCTCAGTATGGACGTTTATTAACCAGTTTACAGAGACTCTTCTTCTGGTAGACAGGGAGTTGACAAAAGGTTTGAGGAGGCACAGAGGTCCCTCAAGCAAGTAAAAAGAGGTTATTGGTCTTAAGGAGAATAGCAATCTGGCCAGAGGAAGAGGGGGCAGATAGGAAAACCCCTGGTCTATAAACATAGGGTTAAAGCATAATAATATCTCAAGTCTGTGTGACCATCCAGTAACAAGTTCAAAAGTAGGCACTTTAGTAATACCTGTAACCCCGTTAAAGCTGTGAAATGTCTCTAAGAACATCAAACCAAAGTAAACCAGGGAAAATAACTCTCTGAATATCTCTAGTGTTGCATAAAAGCAGTTTTGAATATATATTTTTAAATCTCTCTGTACCAATCCTAACCAAAACTCACTTGCAAATATAATTTCTCTCCCCTGCCTCATTGTTCAAATAAATTTGACTTATGTTTCAACTTTAAGTGAGCCTAGGTGCCTATTTCTGAAGGAAAATTCCTCAAACAAACCCTCCTCAACCCTCCTTATTGTTAGGACATTTACTTTGGCCATCTGCCTTGGGTCGGGGGTGGGAATGTATTTTAAATGAATAGATTTTCTTTTTGCTCCCACTCCCAAACTGGTGTGCAGGCAGCTTGGCTGGAGAATTGGTCTTGCTCAGGGCCGGCCTGGCAGGGAATTTCCTATGCACCTTTACTCAGATAGGAAATTTGTTGGGACTGGGAGGTGTTTTCAATATTGAACTGACACCAGAGATATTTTGTATAATATTCTGAATTCAAATTGAAACATTTGATAAAATTTTACAAGTTATTTTTATAAATTCTTCATTATGTCCACGGGTTTCTGGTCTTTTGCAAGAAGATAAGGAGGGCATCTTGTTCCAGCAGGAGGCATGCAGGACTGTGGAGGGGCAGCGGCTCAGCGGAAGAGCCTCTGCTTGGCATGCAGAAGGTCCCGGGTTCAGTCCCCGGCATCTCCAGTCAAAAGGACCAGGCAGCAGGTGATGGGGAAGATCTCAGGCTGAGTCCCTGGAGAGCTGCTGCCAGTCTGAGTAGACAAGACTGATGTTGGCAAACCAATATGATTCAGTATATGTCAGCTTCATGTGGATGCAAAGGGCCTTTGGTTGCAGCCAGTGGGACTCCTCTCTCTTTGGGGACTGTGGCTCAGTGGCATCTGCTTGGCTCTCAGAAGGTTCCAGGTTCAATTCCTGGCAGCATATCCACTTAAAAGGACCAGCAGCAGTAGGTGATGATGTGAAAGACCTTGGCCTGAGACCCTGGAGAGCCACTGCCTGTCTGAGTAGACAATACTGACTTGGATGGACTAAAGGTCTGAAAAGGTAGCTTCATGTGTGACGTCCCCAGAATGTGCATTTCTAACTGCCCAGTTTGCAGAGAAACTGGACACCTGCCCAAGCCTTGATTTTGTCAAGCCTCCATGGGAGGAATTTCCACACATGGGGACTTCTGATAGGAAGAGGGTTAGGAGGAGGAGGAGGAGGAGGAGGAGGAGGAGGAGGAGATTGGATTTATACCCTGCCCTTCACTACCCCAAGGAATCTCAGAGTGGCTTACAATCTCCTTCCCCTCCCCACAACAGACACCCTGTGAGGTAGGTGGGGCTGAGAGACCTCTCCCGAGGACTGCCCTTGAGAGAACAGCTCTGAGAGAACTTGTGACTGACCCAAGGTCACACCAGCAGCTGCACGTGGAGAAGTGGGGGATCATACCCAGTTTTCCCAGATTAGAGTCCACGCCCTTAACCACTACACCAAACCACTATACCTCAGCTGTATGTGCTGCTCTATATTAGACAAGGATGAGATACTGAATGGGTAGGCAGCCCTGCTGAACCAACGTCACAACGGCTGACGAACGAGAGTTTCCCGAGTATCCAACAGTAATAAGGTGGAACAACAGTAGTATAATAAAATGTATTTACCACATAAGAAGAGTGACATGCTACCTAAAGGGTAGTGGAAGTGGAGGAAAAATCTGAGGCAATACAAGGGTGATTGTCTGACAGGAGTGCCCATTTGGTGCAGCTTGGCATAGGCAAGGCATTGAGTGACCTGCCTGCCACCCAATGGTAAAACCCATCCCTCAGACCACTTGCTGAGGGGAAAAGAAGCTAGGATGGTAGCCAAGCTAGGATGGTAGCCAAATCGGAACACCTGTGCGCAGGCCACTGTGTGATCCCCCGGCCACCTGGGGGCAAGGAGAACCTGGCAGCCCCTGAGCTGGGCTTGCTTCCCTAAGCTTCTACCGCCAAAGCCTCTTAATGGGATCCCCAACTGGAATGATGGGCACACAGGCCCAATCTTCCCCCAAATGGATCCAACCCAATTCCAAAACCACCTAACAAGTTTTGACAATGTAACAAAGAATGAACCAAACATTGCAAACACGTAACAGTGAACAACACATGCAAACCAAAGTAAGGGTGAGAAGGCTGATGAAAATGAAAGTTTTCCCAGCATGCTAGGGAACTGAATATATGCCACACAGGTGGACCAAATTGAAGACTGGGCTACTAATGTCTACCTGCTCTGCACCTGGAGCAAACCAGCCAGCCCTTTGATAGGCTGGCTGGAGAAGAGAACTATGGGTTCCCAAGCAAGATGAATGGGACCCTGGGAAGACACCAATATGCCACAGGAAGATGGCGCCTGGCCCATCATAGCGCCCATTCCATGGGATGCAAATGCCCCCCCCAGTAAGTCAGGGACCTGTTCTTTTGTTGAATCAAACCACTGATGCATCCTTTTTGTTAAAAATACTTATATCCTGCACTTAGCACTAGGGCAGCTAGCTTTACTGTAATCAATACAATAAAACAGTACTAGTAAATCATAATATTCAAGAGGTTGTGTTGCAAATATTATATTATATTCTTTGTTGCATGGCCTGTTTCTGAAAACAGATGTAGAGGTGAGCTAGGTTTCATATCTGGAATGTAAAAAGATACTCATATCAAGTTCTATTTTAATCTTTCAGTCTTCAAGGGAGATACTACATTGCATTGCATTTTGTATTTTCTTCTCCTTTGGAAACAGGTGTGCTGCTGAATTTGAAATACAAGTTTGTGCCCAGTTCATAAATTTCACCTCAATACACTTTGATATCTCGATATTCAACACAGCTAAGACATTCCAAACAAGTTTACAAACAGGAAACCAAAACAAACTTACAAATGGAAAAACAAATTTGTTTGGCCACAAATTTAACCCAGTATTGTGTATTCTTACAACTACTAATTGTGGTCCGAGCCTCAAGGCAAGGAGGAAGAACAATAACATAGCCAGACTGGGGAAAATAGATTTTCCAAATGACCAGTCTTTTGTGCCATAAATGTGCAGTTTGTTTTAGGAATCTGAATGTGTGCCATCAAGGATGAATTAGCACTGTGGAAAGATGGTATTTTATCACTCCCAGAAAGTTAGGTTTATCAAAGGGGAAAATATACTCCCTTTCAGTTAGCAGGCCTACTGTGATATCTTCAGTACTTTGCAATGTGATTGTGTAAATTTATGAGACCAATTTATGTTAAGTGACACAATTACCCCTACATTCCAATATTGTATGACCTCTCTAAAAAGGAACTTTTATTTTGTATTTTCTTTTGGGGCACAAAAGTGCTCATGTTGCCTTTGGGGAAAATAAACAACAACAACAAAACCACAGGGAACACTATCAAGGCTGCTTGTGTCAATGTCCCACACTTTAAGCTTCCCCCTTATTATTTTAAAAAACTAGTTCTGTAGAGACTGTGCACACGTATAGCTAGCAGTGGAATACACACAAGTTAGATGGAAAGATCTTTCTCTGCCAAAATGTTAGAAAAATGTGAGGAAGGATTCGGGGCTTGAGTGAATTGTTATAAGCAAGAACTCTACAAGTATATTGTGATATTAACACTTATAATACTAACATTTTTACTAACAGTGAAAAGATCTCCTCCCCTTGGGGTTTTAGTTAAGTGTGGTTTGCTTTTCTTTATCCTTAGTTGTAGTCCCTTCCCTAATATTTCTTTGTAGTTTTTGTAGTATTTGCAAAATAAAAAATATCCCACCGGGGATTAAAAAAAAAAGAGAGAGAGAGGTGGCCCTAAACGGCAGGGTTGGTTTTCTCATCTGTTGCACATCTGTCTCTTCTTTCAACTGTGGCAAAAGACTCCCTACCATAGGTAGTGGGCCACCATGTTTTCCATGCCTGACATTGTGCCACTGGTCCTTGAAAAAGGCTATAGTGCTAGGTGTTGTCTAGAAAGGCCCTTTTGCTTTCAGTGTAAGCCCAGAAACTGTGAAACTTGCTGTTCCAAAAAGTTTATTTATTAATTCTCATCTTCCAAGGGCATGGAGAAAAGATACACAGGCAAACTTCAAACCATCAAAGTGACAAGGAGAAAAGACAACTTTAATCTTTCTTTGATGTTTTTCTGCAAGCGTTCAGGGAACACATTGTCACCAAATGGTAAGGGGGTTGTGCTTTCCCCTATGTATTTCACAGCCTGTTCTCTCCATATACGATGCAGATAACTCTTTTATAAGATATTACTCTGAGCTCACATAGAGGTGAGGCACCAAGGAGATTAAACAGTTTCTTTTATGTCTTTTCAGCAAATACCTTTTATCTGGTGAGTTTTCAGGCTGATTGCAAGAAGGGCATTTTAATACTTGGTGATGGTGGCACACCATTGCCTTCAGCTGCTCAGAATAAGAGTAGATTATGTTTAGAGAGTTCTTGCTGTTTAATTATGCATTTTGTTTCGCGATGCATATAATCAGTCACCCCTTCCACAAATTCAAGATTTCCCCCATGGCAAAAGTCTTAAAGATTGGATTTTTTTTTATCGCTTCCCTTCCTTATCAAAATGGAAGCAGAGAGTGCAGCGATTTCAGCAGCAAATAGCCTCGGAAACATAATTGAGACCTGAGCATGCTTTCCCTGAAATTGTGGGCTGCATGTAGGAAATAGTTTGCTTTCACAAATTGGCACCAGATTGGCTGCCCTGTGGCTAATTTTGCAGTGTCCAAGTGTAGCATAAAAGGGCAACTGAATGGGGGCGATGGTGATATTCTTTAGGAGGATGTATGAGAGGCTTTAAACTACAATCCAATGCACTTATCTGACAGCACGCTTGATTGAACATTGCAGAACTTACTTCCAAGTAAGTATGCATCCGTTTGAGTTAAGAGTCTTAGATCTCAAACCTGAAAGGATACTTCTGAAACTGGATGCCAACCACTTCCACTCTACTGTACCACACTGAGTTTCTGTCAAGCCAACATTCAGGCAAAAGACATGCCATTTCCCTGACTGAACATGAGTTTCAGGGAGGATGGTGGTGAATTCACCCATGACTTAAAGTGTACAGCTGACTAAAGCTGACCAAAGTTGGAAACCCATCTGAAGCACTTTAATCCCAATGCTATATTACTCTTTCAAAGAGACAGCTGAGTGTCTTTCAGGTCAATCCTGTTCCAAAATATAACTCCCAGGCATATTTTCATTTCTCTAGTACTAATGAGAATTGTATCCCTATTATATCATCACTTTGTCTATCCATTCCATGCAACTGTCTATTTTTGTCATTTTAGATTGTACTTGTAGTTCCAAGTTGTATTTTAGGATTTTGCATAAATCAGTTTGAAGGCTCTTTTTTGAGACAAAAGATAGGATAAAAATAAAAGAATAGCAAGTTGTCCCTATAGCATCATTACTTGCCTTGACTAGATGCCTTAATTTAGCTTCCTGACAAGGCCATGCACGTGTAATGGCCTTTTCAATCAACAGAACAACTAATTCATGTAAAAGCTTTACAGTATACACACAGAGCTCTTGAGAGGAATGAGAAACTAATATCTTAGTATAGGTCTGACTGTTTTAACTGAACAGTTGATTGTTTGGTCTTACACTAATATAGTATTTTGTGCCTCAGCTGTATTGCTAAGGACTGCTTATATAGAACAGAATGGAAGAAAAGGGATTTCCATTTTTTCCTTTCCTACACATCCAAAGTGAGCATTAGTATGATCCAATCTTCTTGTTTCATCATAATCAGTTTCAAATGAATGTATATGCCAAACCCCAAAGTTTCGTATCTCAGTTATCAGTTATGTTAGAATATTTTAGATCTGTCATCTAAACCCAGACAGAAGTACAGATTCCATATGCTGCCAATCAACAGTGTCCATATGATACTCAAGATATAAACCTATATGCTTTTGAGCTCATGCATGCACAAATAAAGCCATTTTTGTACATGCAACACATTCAGAATATGGATAAGAAAAATCCAAAGCTTTCCCCAGGTTTGTTTTTCTTATAATGATATTTTGCATTTCATAAGTTTGCAAGGCCTCTTTTGACAAATGCCTTAAAACCAGAAATTAGAATTGTTACTGACTTAACTAAGTACAAGAATTTAAATCTGTAGGTCATAACTAGAACATTATGAATTTTACAGTATACAACCACCACCAATGAATGCAATGAAACATACACTAGTTGTATATGCATGAAGGTTATGATCCTGCCACTAATATATTTCTTCAGCATCCAGCCTGAAAATTTATAACTCAGTGATGCTATTTAATTCAGTGAGAAATCTGCTTAAGAAGAAAAGGTCCATTAAAACTAAATGAAAGGTCAAGTCTCTCTTTGGATAATTATATTGCTTTCAGTCTATGGTAACAGATGTGGTGATGTCATTTTGTTCTGTGATTCCTGCTCCTTTAAGACAATAAGGAATAGGGTTATCATCCTTGGTGGTATTTATTATCCACTGGGTAATAACAGTTCTAAAACTCTGTCCCTGACTCCTGTTTTGTTTCCTGATGAAGACAGCAACCAGAGGGCCAGCTGTATTTGGCTGATTGCTTGCTGGTTGGAAGAATACCCAGTTTGGCTGCAAAACATATAGATATTTAAATTAAATTGCATATCTGTGCCTTGGAGAAACTTGATTTAATACAGTATCTAAGGTGAAATTACAGACACTTCATAATTCTGTAAATATCTGTTCATTAATATGAACAGATATTTAAAAGAAGGTGCTCTAAACACAACCATAGGAACAATGCCATTTAAATACTGCCCCATCCATCAACCTTATTATTCTGATTCCATTCACTAATTTCAAAAATTGAAAGGTAATGAGCAGTATTTCCTTAAAATGCATTAAATAACACTGTCAAAATGCATAATTCTTCATTAAGAATAAATGGGGGTGTTAAATATTCATGAACTGTTGCTCACAATATAAAATTAATCCCATGGTCTGTGTGTCCAAAAGCATTTAGAAGATAAAGAGTTGAGAAAAGACTGTGGCAGAATGAAAATATTTTTAAAAGATGCCTCTGAAAGAAAGGAAAGCTCCTGAGATCCCAAACTATTACAATGGCTTAGAATTTCATTATAGTATCTCAGTACTATGCATGTCTGTGCCAAAGTGTGCACCCACAAGTCTTGTTTTATGCATCCAAAATTGCATAGAACAATTTAGGAGTCAAAGATGACAAAAATAATATTTACATTTTTAAACCTTTCAACGTGTATACAACCACTCTTCATTTGCAAGTGTTGGAAGTCTGGCAATTTTTCAACAGTGTTTTTCATTTCCAGAAGAGTATGTATGCAACTAAGTACTCCAGTACTAGTTAACTTGTGCAAAGACATGGGAAAATGTTAGAATTGGTGCGTCAGCCATGGATCTCACTGATGACCTTGGGCCAGACACTAATTTAACTCTCAGGCTTGTTGCCCACACAGCAAAGACAAATGTCATGTAATTCCTTTGGGGGGGAAAGATCAGGGTCACATCTAACAAATAATACCTCTATTTCTGACTAATGAGGTGCATGGAAGGAAAGACGAACTTGACATATATCATCTGGATCACATATCAACTGGCTCATATGATTTCCTGAGGAGGGACTATGGTTCAGTGGTAGGGTACATGCTAAGCAGAAAAGCCCAGTTCAGTTCCTGGTAACTCCAGACATAATGACAAGAAGCCACAGATAATGCCACTGAGTAATTTCCCTATGAGTATCAGCTGGAGCTAGTCTTTCCTAATTTTTCTCACAAGTATATAACTTGGTCAATGAAGAAAACAAGGCATGCCATTTCCTTACCGTTAGTAAATTTTGGTATTGCATCTTGATGGTGACCTCATTTCACTCCTAGGTCATATACTATTGTGGCTAGGTTCCATAGCTGTACCTAGCAATAAGATAGCCTTTATATAGACCTAGTACAGGGCTGATTCACAGAAGCTTAGTGTCAAGGGAGAGCAGATGCTCTTTGTCACCTAGGGATGCTAGGATGTTAGTACCTTAGAGAACACTTGGGTTGTTGCCACAGAAACCTCTCCAGAAGAAGTGCCCAGAGTAGGGCTGTTGAGAGAAATTCTCTTAATTTTAATTCTTCTTTCCCCAGCTTCTCCCTGAAATCCAACACTCCTTTTGTTTTCCTCTTTTTGAATCATTTTCTATTTTATTCCGTTTTGATCACATATACATTTGGAGAAAGGAGGGACAAGAAAGGAAGGTCTGTCAATTTTCCTAATTTCACTCTGTAGATGCTCAGAGGCAACCAATGTCTTTCCAAACCTTCTTTCATTCCAAAAAACCAATGTCTTGCCAAACCTTCTTTCTTTCCTGCTAGAGGACCACCTGTATAACACAAAACAAGAGCAAAGGCTAAAATG
This sequence comes from Gekko japonicus, assembly GCF_001447785.1. NCBI lineage: Eukaryota > Metazoa > Chordata > Lepidosauria > Squamata > Gekkonidae > Gekko > Gekko japonicus. The sequence goes on from NW_015168045.1 coordinate 1,178,038, forward strand.
CCCGAGGGAATTCATTGGTTTCTCTTCAAAATGAAATGAAAGATAAATCCCTCTCTTAAAAAAGAAAAAAGAGAATAAGAAGAATCAATGACTATAACAAAACAAGTGCATATTGGAAAAAGAAACTTCCCTCCCCATAACAATTTCTCTCCCCTTGTTTGGTGGCTTATTTTGAAATTTAATTGATTTGTAAACATTGTAAAGTCCAGCAGTACTCTTTCTGCTACAGGCAAAAAAGAGGGGGAGGATTTGTATTCAAGACTGAAGAAACAGGGCTTCAAGCAAGTAAATAAAGCAAGACTTGTGTGGAAGGAGGATCTTATCTAGCCAGTGGGCCAAGTCAGATGGGGATCAATATGGACTGCCATGGTCTTCTCAGGCTTTCTAACCAGCACCACCATGTACCCTTGTAAAAGTATTAGTTGTGTAACAATCGCATTGTTAGATATTAGGGACTAAGGCTTCAGCAGTGCAAGAATAATAAGTATGGCCTAAATTCATACCAGTAATAAAAAAGCATATGTTACATTTTACTTATTGAAATAGCTTTGATCAATTGGTATGTTTGGACCAGGGCTATTTTTGGGCAGGAACGCACAGGAACGGAGTTCCGGCTGGCTCCCAAGTTGGCCACGCCCAGCAGGAACTCATTAGCATAATAGGCCACACCCAATAGCAGGGACTCATTAGGATTGGCTACATTAGGGCTGTGTGGCCTAACATGCAAAGGAGTTCCTGCTACAAAAAAGCCCTGGGTTTTGACAACAAACAAGGTAAACAGAATAAGAAGCAAAAGGTGTGTGTGGCTGGATGACCACACTTCTGGTAACATGGGGGTGCGGCCTAATGTGCTAATGTGCTGTGCTGTCAGGGGTGTGGCCTAATATGCTAATGAGTTCCTGCTGTTGGGTGTGGCCTATTATGCTAATGAGTTCCTGCTGGGCTTTTTCTACAGAAAGAGCCCTGGTTTGGACAGTAGGGATTGCTAATTTTTACTGGCATCTGTGGCTTTAAGATCACCTGCAGACATTAACAGGTGATATTTTCTTGCCATTAAAAATAATCTGCTGATTTTTGCAGACCAAGCTCATCTCAAGTGCCCAACAACAGGCCAGGCCAGATTTTTGCTCATAAGCTCAAAGTAGTATTTAGCCCTACAACTAATAGGCAGGAAGAAATTTGGGGTGTGTGTATGTCTGATTGTCTATGAAGCCTAGGGAAATGGAGTCAACACATCCAAACTGCAACCCAGAGATCAAAATTCATACTTCGGAATTTTGTAAGGACTTTGAACATTCCTTTGTTTCATGTTTATTCTGGGGGGAATGGTGCTTTCAGTTCAAATGCAAGAACTTATAAATGAAACAGATCAAGGCAGTGTTGACTGGAGCGCTGAATAGTCACAATTAAAATGTTATTGCGAGGAAGGGTACAGCTAACAAGAAGAAATGTAGGCTAACTTCTGGATAGAACGAACATGTTCAGAACCAACACAGCAAGATGACGATTTAATGAGCTATTATGAATGCATAGGAGTGCCTGTGCATGTTTACATGAGGGTAAATATTGCTGGCATAAAGTAATTTCATTAACATAACATAAATAGCAGGTGGACCCATAAGATATGATGGTGTGGACTGACATTGATTCTGCTGCTTCACGAAAAGCGTGCCCATCAGGAATAACATACCAAACTAACTGATCAGACTGGAAAGGTATGCAATTTACTGATACTGCATCATGCTATT
>NW_015168045.1:1179819-1192138 GCF_001447785.1 Gekko japonicus
ACTAAAAGGAAAACATTTGAAAAGCTGCACATATTCTTAACAGATCCCTTGACATGATGTCTGAAGGACCCTCAGTGTTGTGGTAATATTTATGAGTGCCTAGAGAGTGGTTTGCATTGAGTAAGAGCAGGTTGCACATTGTTATGTTGTATTTATCTGGGATTTTGGAGGAAGCATTGTTTTGGCATTTAAAACAATAGGAGAAAGATGCACTCAGTCAGTCAACTGAAGAACTTTGTTACATTTTCTCTCCGGGTACTGGGGGGGAGCAAAATTTGGGCAGCCCTGGTAGTCCTGCAGAGCCAGGTGAGGCTCTGCTGGTATGCAGCCATTAGGGTTGCCAAATTAAATTTGCTTACCGGCGGGGGAGCGTCTTGTTGATCCGGGAGCTGGCCGGGGATGTGCGCGCGCCGCCGGAACATCACCGGAAGTGACGCACGACGTAGCACGTTGGGAGCGTGGTCAAGGTTGTCGGGGGCCCTACGTCGGGGCGGGGTTTCCCCCGGGGCCGATTTCCATCGCATCAGAAATCAGCCCTCCAAAGCGGGGGATTCCCCGCCCCCCGGGCCGATTTGGCAACCCTAGCAGCCATAAATTCAGCAGCTCCTGGGGGGGAAGTATGAGGGAAAAGTGATGCTAGGTTTTTGTGGGGGAGGGTTGGAGGAGGAGGAGGAAGAAGAGGAGGAGGAGGAGATTGGATTTATATCCTACCCTTCTCTACCTGAAGGAGTCTCAGAGCATCTTACAATTTCCTTTCCCTTCCCCTCCACACAACAGACACTCTGTGAGGTTAGTGGGGCTGAGAGAGCTTTTTCGAGAACTGCTCATGAGAGAACAGCTCTGAAAGAGCTTGTAACTGATCCAAGGTCACACCAGTAGCTGCATGTGGAGGAGTGGGGAATCAAACCCGGTTATCCCAGATTAGTCCATGCTTCTAAACACTACACCAAACTGGTTGGACATGAAGACTGGAAGGAGAGGATGGGAATGTCTGGTGCATGTACAGATACACAATTATCAACCTCTTCATGCTGATAGCAAGTGGGCCAGGTCTAGGTGATGTGAAAGGAGTGCAGAGGAAATCTTGGGGCATGAGAGTCTCAGCAGCCCTGACCGATATCAGAAGTGGCTCTGTGTGTATTACCCATGCTGCAGCTGTAATACATGGTGCCTGTCATTAAACTATTCTTCCAAGTACAGAGTGTTTCTAACATCTATTGCTATCAGTAATGGATAGAAATTTAGCAGATTGGATGGAGAAGTTGCATGCTGATCAATGCTACATTATGAAGACCAAACACAGGAAAGGCAAAAACCAATGCTTCTGCCTCCAGATAATAAAAGGTAATACAAGTCAGCCCTTAGACTAGCTCCTTCTGAGTACAATCATCCAATGTTTTTACATTCCTTGGATGGACACGTCCACTAGTAGGGTGATTGGGTTTTGCCAGTTCCTCTTACCTTTTGCACACCATCATATCCGCCCAAGCAGTGTTCCTAGAGGTCCCTTGAGCTCCAGGGGAAGCATTTGGGTGGGTGTGATTGCAGGGAGGGGGAACAAAGAAAGTCCTTTTCTGCTCATGGAGCTCCACTCCCATTGTTTTGCATGCTATTGTGAAAAGCCATAATCAAATCAATAAAATCGCAAAATGTTATTCATTTAAATAAGAGAAAAAGATAAGGGGGAAATGGTATACATTTATCGTTTATGCTTGAAAATATCCCAGGTATACATTTTTTGTCAAATACAGACAAAATACATATGAAAACTGAAATGGGAAATGAAAGGCAAAATAACTTACACTAGGAAACACAAATAGCAAAATGTCAAATGCACATTTTAAAATGCTGATGGTAAGACTGACTCTGAAATCTAGAGGGAAATCTATTATGCATACATCTGTCAGCCCTAGCAAAACTTGAAAGAAATGTGGAAACATAATTGAGACTTGTAAATAATTTCTGTTAACAATGTATAATTGCAATGTAAAAAACCAACAAAAAAACCCCCTGACTTGCATATACAGCATACACAAGCAACACATAATTACTGGCAAGCAAAAGAAGAAGAAAAAGCAGGAGGGGCAACACAGGGGCAACACATCTGTTATGTAGGTGATTAAATTAGCAAACCAGGACAGCAGAATCCCCCTGGTCTTCTTGGTGGGCTGTAACCTTATAAGTTCATTTTGTGTTCCCCATAGTCCTTTCATGTAACAAAGAGTATGTTCTCACATCTTTGAATCTTTGAACACATTTCAGATAGAAATTGGCTAGATGCTGGTTAAGACCCTGCCCACCAGCAGTACAATCTGTACAACACTTTCCTGGAAGTAAGCACCATTGAACCGGCTTGAGTAGGATCCCGAGCAAGCCTGTTTTGGATTGCTTTCAGTTACATAAAGCGTCAAATGCAGGCACGCCTGCTTAAAATACTGTCTTTTGGTGGAACTCTCTTGCTTTGATAAGCAGCTTTTCTTCCATTCCTAGAAGAAATGGCCACTTTGCTCTGTTTGGATATGTTTCTGCAAAATGCACAAATCAGTTCTGATGGCTAGACTTAGCATAACAGTGGTCATCTATCCCACAACATATAAATCCTGGAACTGCAGAGAGGGGAGCAGATTTTGAAATCAAAATAGATGTCTAGGAGAGTGGAGCTTAACTCTCTGCCATCACTTACAATAATGCATTGTTAATTTTTTTTACCCAGCCTGGAACCAGAAGTGGACATTAGTTAGAATGGAAAAAAATCTAGGCCTATAGACTGCAAGGACATAAAGGAAGGGGAGTTTTCAGAGTTCCCCTTAATCATGGACTCCATTTGAAGTTAAAATCAGAGTCCCTTTATGTATGAACAGTGCAGTATTGTCAATAAACAACCATGGCTGCTACTGTCACATCTAAGTTTAGAAATTTTCATAGCAAGCTCTGTATTTGTAGGAAGATCAAGTCAACCCTTTTGCATGTAGTTTCAGTCCAATATTTCTTTATGTTGACATATTTTATACGGTATGGAGAACATAACGAGACTGAAGTTTTTAGGTATAAAGTGATGCAACAGACTAATTTCTTCATCATGTGACCCCATGCAAGGTAGACTGAAGCAATCAAAATCCTGCATTTACAAATAGTTGTGTGAATTAACAGTCAGTGAACATATTTTGACCACATACGCAAGCAATTGCCTTGTCACAGCTCTGCTTATGAGGAGAAACATTTTTAAATGTTCAGATCTTTAGGAGAATGGGAGAAATGTTTGGTGAAGAGTTTCTGGGGAGATAATGGCATACGTTAGAGAAGGATAGACTGAGTGATTGAACAGTGAAGGATTTGGAAAATGGTACATAGTAGAAAAAGGAAGGAAACTCTCAGTATGTAGAAAATGATTTTTGAATTACAACCAGCTTTTTTCTCTGAGATTCTTGAATAAGTTGAGGTATTTGAGCATCCCTAGCTACCTGCGGGAAACCAGGTATCTCCTGTGGCACAAGAAGGTTGGAACCCGATTCTAAATCAAACTTCCTGCATGGCCATGAATTAATTCAGAAACCTGACACAAACAGATTTAAAACTTCTTTTATCTTTTCCCACATGTGCATAGCAGAACCCGGACTGAAAAGCACTTTAAGTGGCATATTCAGTCTATATGTGTATCTTTGTGCCCAGTGTTATCATTAAAATAACTTGATCTAGCCCATCACAGACAAACATGGCCAATTCCATGGCTCTAGGAAATCTTTCATAATGAAATGAAGGTTTTTCAAAGAATGGGCCACAGGGATGATTATTGATCTCTTGGGTGAGTTAACAAAAACATATTCAAGTAACTCCAGGAACCAATTACTCAACATGAAAAAGTCATGTTGGCCCCAGTCACATGGAGAATTTGCCACGCTAAAGCCACGAATGTCAGGTGGATTTTGGGGGTATGATCACACCGCAACATCTGGGAAGCGTAGCGCACCCGTGGCCAACCTGTGGCATCCCACTGAAGATGCACAATAAAAAAGTACCTTGGAAAGTGCACTAGTATCTAGAAAACGCGGGGCAGGCGCAGGCATCTGATTGCAGGAGCGCTAGTATCCCATGGCATCTGGTGCCCATCCACGTCCCGTCGCAAACCGGATGTTTTTCGTAAGTGCATGCGCACAAACATGTAACTGAAAGCAGTGCTGCTCCACGGAACTGCGCATGTGCACAAACGTGAAACGCTTGCCGCGTTGCTTTTTTGCCATGCTCCAGCATCACCTTGTGATTGCCAGCAAACAGCCTAAGTGCGAAGACTTGGGGGACCATGTGATCGGGCTACCACACTTTATTTTGCTCTGAGGCAAACAGCCATGCCTCCCCCCACGTTATCGAACCCATGTGACTGGGGCCGTTAAGTAATTACTTCCTGGCTACTTTCAATAGTTTAGATTCCACAGTTCTTAATAAAGCACTACATATGAGTATCATATAGTGATGGGGAGTGAAAGTGTGAGAAATTAAAACATTTATGTTACATTACTGCTTTCTATCTTATTAATGCATATACACAACTTGCATGGTGCATGTGAACATGCAGTAGCTCAGTTTCCAGCTTGCAAATACCACTAATGATGGCCTTAGACTTAAACTAAGTAGTTGGCTATATTATATTAAAAAGCCAATATATTTACAAAATCTTTATGGGTTGTTTTGGATTAATTTATACTACCAGGAATTCAAATAACACAATGAAGTGGCAACCAGCACTGTTTGTCTCAGCCATGTAAAAATGTGTTAAGGGAATGGCACTCAATAAAACTCTAATATTTCTAGCTGTTACTGAAGGCTTCTTACAGTGTGCCTTTCAAGTTACCCTGGGAGATGCCTGGTTGAATCAGATTCCATATAGATAAAAAGACAAGATTGTTTTATGTTAAGAGCATGAGCTTTTGTAGACTGCAGTCAATTTCATCAAATGCTAAAATTGAGTAAATTAAAGCAGCAAGAATATAAGGGCACATTTGACATTTTAATTTTTTTAAAAATGTACCTTAGTGGAATCTTCATCTGAAAGTGACATAATGTTCCACCAAGTTTTACAATGAGAAAGGAGTCATGGTCACTTATAAGATATAGTTCTGCATTGTATATTCATATAATTCAAATGTGATTTTGTTTTAATATTGGTGTTTTAACGTGAATTTATATATACTGTTAGCTGCCCTGAGCCCGCCAAATGGTGGGGAGGGTGGGATATAAATCTAATTATAAATAAGAATAAATAAAATAAAATCTTGGTTCATGCAATTAAATTTTTGTTCAGGTAACCACTAGGAAGGAAATAAAGACCCTGTTTCTTCTTTTATTAAAAATAAACATTAAAAAAGCAAATTCTGACTATGGTTCTGAATTTGATTTTTATGCTTAGAAAGGTGGGTTCCCAAACTGCCTTTGAACAATGACACTAAACGTGGTCAATAGACATCCTTTAGTTGATGGAAGAATAAAATTGAGTCCCAGAGTGGTAACTAGACATTCATATATGGACACTTAGAAACCTTAGTGCTTTGACGGAGCCTCAGAAAGAAAGCAAGGATATATTAGCCAGAAGAATTGGCAACACCACCCTTTGGGAAGGATAGCTGTAGTGGTTATTCTAGATGGATTCAATCAGTCATGACATCTGATCTCTCTGGGAAAATGCAATGGAAATCTAACAGTAAGTACAGCCATTACTACTTCTAGCTGCTTCACTTCTGCACTGTATTGGAAAAAGTGAAGTAACTCTAAGGACAAAGATGAAAGAAGACAGCTAAGGCCTAATACTGGAACAGTAAGGACGGAAGATCAAGTAAACAGTCTGGCTACTTATTAACCAAGATATTTCTTCACTATGTTCAGTGGTCATGCTAGCGCTGCATCCATGAAGATATGGGAAATCAATGGCCTTTTGAAGTGAAGAACAAGAAGATGATCAGAGATTTCTCTCATAACAACTAATAAAATAACATATAAATAGTGAATTGTTATAAGCAAGAACTCTACAAGTATATTGTGATATTAACACTTATAGTACTAACATTTTTACTAACAGTGAAAAGATCTCCTCCTCTTGGGGTTTTAGTTTAGTTTAGTGTGGTTTGCTTTCCTTTATCCTTAGTTGTAGTCCCTTTCCTAATATTTCTTTGTAGTTTTTGTAGTATTTGCAAAATAAAAAATATCCCTCCGGGGATTAAAAAAAATAGATATGGAAGATCAGAAACAGACAATTCTGCTGAAAAGAAACCCTTCCTGCTCTGAATTTGAAGAACAAAGAAAAGTGTTTTTAAAAGTTAATGTCTGCCTGTTATATATAGAAATGCCGCAGGACACTTTTTCTTTGGCAACAGACATGGAAGCTTGAGAACAATCAAATAACATTTTAGCATCAGTAACTCTATATGTGATACCATCAGATACTCTCTTTAAGTGAGGACCAGGTTTATAAAGGATACATGTATATAAGGATATATTTTTATTTTATTTATTTATTTATCCTTGGATTTATATCCCGCCCTACCCCAAAGGCTCAGGGTGGCTGACAAGGGCACAATGTGCCAAGATTATAACAATAAAAACGCAAGTATAAAACAGTAAAATACAATAACAAATTTACAATACAAATTTAAACAAATATAGGTAGATCTTAAACCCAATGGTAGCTTCCTGAAATCTATCATCCACTTCATGCCAGGGGTGCCTTGCCCCCTAGTGGGATCCAGACAATTGTGGTGATAGTACGACGGTGCATAGAAGGCAATGGTGGAATAGTAGTGGAATATACACATTTATAATGAATGAAAGTGGGTGGGTTTTTTTTACAATTTTAAAGGTCATCTTTCTTTGATAACCATCATTGTTTTATTAGTACATTTTTAACATGGAGATTTTCAAGCATCTGATCCTTCGCATACTCAGGCCACAATCAGTGGGCTAAAGTGTACCTAATTGTGCACTGGATTGTGGCCTAAGTAACTAAACTGTGTCTATATGATCTCTACAATATTGAACCAGCTCTCCTCTATGATGGTATATATCACTATGTACTGATAGTACTAGCAGAACATACTGTTTGAACACACACACACACACACACACCCTTTTCCCTGAACATTCAGAATAGCCTTTACAGGTTAATTTTCTTGTAAAAATCTTTTGGATGCTAAAGGCTGCTTATTTGCAGGTCTAGTCATTGAAAAGATTTACACTGAATAGAAGTCCTACAGCAGGCTCAGTCCATGCTAGCTCCAAAGCAATGAATTCTACAGCTTCCCAATGCAAAATGGATGCTTGCAGAACCTCTCTTACCCAACTGTCTCTCACTTACAACATAGGCTGTGGTCACACATCACTGCAGTACCTTTGTGGATTTAAAGATCACAGTCAGACAACGGCATCTGCCTTCCGAGGCCCCAGTCGTGGCCACCCCATTTTGCCCCACTCTGGAAGTAGAGTAACCAGGCACCTGGGAAAGTCTGGTCTTTACCGACGCCAGCACTTCCACTCCACGTTTCTGGCTGTCTGAACTCCCCTGTCCTGAACTGACGCTGGATGAGAGATCTGAAGTGGCAGATCTGTTTCTGCCAGGTTATTTTGTTAGTAGTTGCCAGTATTCGCTTAAGTGCATGAGCCCACTTGTTTTTTTAAGAAACTGACCAGGCAGCATGCTGGTCGAGGCACTGCAGTAATGTGGATGCCTCACCATCAGATGAGCACACAGGAAAACCACTGCAGGGTGTGCAATCTGGTTGGTGCTTCTTGCAGCAATTTGAACTGGTGCCCTTAGAGGCGCTCCCAAACCGTGCCAAGCCTCCAGTGTGACTGAAGTCAAAGCTTAGTTTTCTCATCTGTCTTTGCCCACTGTCACTGCAGGTAGGTATAACTTCCTGGAAAAGTCTGTAACATCCAATGTGGCTGGGAAGATAGGCCTGCAAATGCTTGGTATGATAAACTCAAAAGTCTGGATAGCAATTAACCCTAAATGGCCAATTAAGGTCCCGTTCACACGGGAGGATTTGATCCACAAGAGGGACAGATCGGGGTGCATCAAGTGGGCGCGATCACACTGCAACATCTGGGAAGTGGCGCGCACCCATCCCTGATCCGTCCCTTAGGCCCACAAATGCACATCAAAAAGATACTAGCAAAACAGCAGTACCCGGGGAAGCGCCAGTAGGCCGCTGCAGCTGGTGCCATTCCCCATCCCACGCATGCGCACAACCGCACTACTGCCGGTTTGCTGTGCACCGTGTGATCGGCTGCCAGGGCACGGAGCACAGAGCTGCGGGGGCACGTCGGATTGTGCTCCCGTGGTTCTTTTTGCTCCAGCTCTGATTTGCCTCTCTTCAGCGGCAGATCATCCGGCTCATATGACCGGGACCGAACAGTATCTTTCCTAAGTAAAGTTCCATGGAGAAACTGCTATTCTACATGACTCATCTTTGTCAGATTGGAAATTCATTACAGTAAGTTACTGGGTACTCAAGTACTTCAAATATTCTGTGCAGCTGTATATACTGGGGTGTGGGTTCATCATCAATCCATAGGTGTTGAAGTATTGGGACTTTTTATTAGCTGCAATTGACTCTCATTCAGAGGCTGTATACAAAACAGAATCACATGTTAATGCAATTCTGAAGTTGAAATCACATTGCCACTCACTCAAATCCAAGTAAAATCTGCTGAAAAAATAAGCCTTATGGCATCTGAAAGACTAGCAAATTTCTTGTGAACCAGAGCCTACTTCATCAGACATAGGATTTATTCTCCCAAAGTTTAAGCAACAATACATTTGGTAGTATTTAAGGACCCACAAGACAGGGGCAGTTTGGGAAGCTAAAAACAGTCCTGGGGAAAAAATGGATTACAGTGGCCCCTTGTCTATTTTTCAGTCCAACATGGGCTTCAGCACTGGCTTGCAACTCAGACTTCTAAATGTCAATTGAGAAGCAAGTCCCACTGTGTCCAACAGGGCTTACTCCCAAGAAAGTAAGCACAGGATTGCACTGTAAGGCTGGGAGAAAGCTCCATTGAATAAAATGGGAATGACTTCCTGAGTAAACATGCACAGTATTACACTGTAGGGGTGCAATCCTATGTATACCTACCAGCAAGAAAGTATTATTGAATACAGTGGGACCAGTGTTCCCTCTAAGCTGAGTTAGTGTGAGCTAGCTCACAATTTTTTAGCCCCCAGCTCACACATTTTTGTCTTAGCTCAAGACGGATGGATCCAGATCAAACTAATCTATGCAGTAGTCGTTTGCTCACAACTTTAATGCCAGTAGCTCACAAAGTAGAATTTTTGCTCACAAGACTCCACAGCTTAGAGGGAGCATTGAGTGGGACTTACTTCTGAGTAGGCATGTCTAGGATTGCTCTGTAAAACTACTCCGCCATTACAGAAAAGGGTGAACAGGCTGCAAAAGAAGAGCAATGCAAGATGAAGAAAAAGAGAGCTTGCTCCAAAGGCTAACTCATCCAGAGCTTTTTGCAGATGGATAAACTGGATAAACAACATGTGTGATCTAATTGGTAGAGGGTAGGAATGGGCACGAACCAGGAAAAAGTGGTTCAGTTTGGTTTGTAGCATGTCCTGTTCACGAACCATGGACTGTCACGACCTTTAAATGCCTCATGGCTTCAGTTTGTGAGGTTTGTGAGGCAGTAGAATGCCGGCCCCCAGCATGCTAGAAACACCAAACTCACGGAGGCTCTCTGGCTGACTCTCCTCTATTTGTCCTCCAAGTTTGGTGAGGCTTGGATTTACGAGGTCTGAGTTATGGCTTCCCAAATAAAGTATTCCCAGACTTAGAGGGCAGGTAGAGGAGAGTCAGCTGGAGACCCCCGTGAGTTTGGTGGTTCTAGTATGCTGAGGGGGTATACAGGTGCAGGTTCTGGTGCAGGTTCTGGAGGTTCAGGAGTGCATAGAATGGATCCTGTGCAAGCTAGAGACATCAAAGTCACAGGGCATGTCCCCTGGATGCTCCTCTACCTGCCCTCTAAGTTGTTGCTTTGAAGTTTTGTAAAAATCTGATTGAGTGGAAACAGTCTGTCTGGAAATGTATCTGCTCAGGAACTGAAAGGAATCTCCACAAACAGCTTGAACATTAATGGAAAGTCAGTGCTTGTTTTACTGTCACAAACTTGACTTCCAGAACCACAAACTGGCCACAGTTTGTCAGGAAATTTAGTTTGTGAGCTGGTTTGAGTCCATCCCTAGTAGAGTGTTGGACTAGGATAATGGGAGATTCAGGTCTGAATTTCCACTCCTCCTTGCTAGGTGACCTAACCTACTTCAAAGGGATGTCGATTTTGTGAAAAAATGGGTGAGAGGAGGATCCCCATGTGTCCGAAGCATGATATATGATTAAATAAATGTAAGCACATGCATGCACACACAAAGCGTTTGATAAAGTTCCTCATCAAAGGCTCCTAAGTAAGCTCAATAGTCACGGGATAAAAGGACAAGTCCTCTTGTGGATCAAAAACTGGCTAATTAATAGGAAACAGAGAGTGAGTATAAATGGGCAATTTTCTTCCATTTCCATTTCCATTTCTCAGTGGAGGGTGGTAAGCAGTGGGGTACCGCAGGGATCAGTACCAGGTCCAATGCTTTTAAACTTATTATTATTATTATTTATAATTTCGGTTTGTTCATTAATGATTTGGACTTGGGAGTAAGCAGTGAAGTGGCTAAATTTGCAGATGACACGAAGTTGTTCAGGGTGGTGAAAACCAGGGAGGATTGTGAGGCACTCCAAAGGGACCTGTCGAGGATGGGCGAGTGGGCATCAACATGGCAATGGGGTTCAATGTGGCCAAGTGATGCACATTGGAGCCAAAAATCCTAACTATACATACACATTGATGGGGTCCGAACTGGCAGAGAATGACCAAGAGAGAGATCTTGGAGTCGTAGTAGATAACTCACTGAAAATGTCGAGACAGTGTGCGACTGCAATAAAAAAGGCCAACGCTATGCTGGGGATTATTAGGAAGGGAATTGAAAACAAATCAACCAGTATCATAATGCCCCTGTATAAATCAATGGTGCGACCTCATTTGGAATACTGTATATAGTTCTGGTCACCACAACTCAAAAAGGATATTATAGCATTGTAAAAGTGCAGAAAAGGGCAACTAGAATAAAAGGGTTGGAACACTTTCCCTTTGAAGAAAGGTTAAAGCACTTGGGGCTCTTTAGCTTGGAGAAACAATGGCTGAGGGGTGACATGATCTAGGTTTATAAGATTATCCATGGGATAGAGCAAGTAGAGAAAGAGGTACTTTTCTCCCTTTCTCACAATACAAGAACTCGTGGGCACTCAATGAAATTGCTGAGCAGTTGGCTTAGAACAGATAAAAGGAAGTACTTCTTCACCCAAAGAGTGTTGTGGCAGCTACAAGCATGGACGGCTTCAAGAGGGAATTAGATAAACATATGAAGCAGAGATCCATCAGTGGCTATTAGCCACAAAGTATAGATAGGAACTCTGGGGCTAGTGATGCTCTGTATTCTTTGTGCTGGGGGGGGCAACAGTGGGAGAGCTTCTAGTGTCCTGGCCCCACTGGTGGACCTCCTGATGGCACCTGGTATTTTTGGCCACTGTGTGACAGAGTGATGGACTAGATGGGCCATTGGCCTGATGCAACACTGGCTTCTCTTATATTCTTATGAAATTTACCAAAAATCAATCAATATATATCATTCTCAAAATGGCCAAATTTGTGGATACTTAAACCCATAGAGTGGAGTAATGAACAGACAAACCTTTGTGCAAACCTGAAAAAAAGCTCTAGTTTTGCAGAAGAATCTGAAAGCTTAAAAAATGGTGGGGGTTAAAACCACACAAAATAAAAGAAACAGCACCAGGAACCAGCCTTCAGACTTTGGTTTCTGTCAGTAAAATGCAGGGGGACCCTTTCCAGGGCTGGTTTTTTTTGGCATTTCAGGGATCTTATTGGGGCCAGGCCAATCAACAACCACTGGACAACTTGGTACCATACAACCTGCTTTACTCACCCAGGCCTGGCTGCTTGTTACTGTTCAATAATGCCTACCCTATGAAAACTAGTGTGATGTAGTGGTTAGAGTTTCAGACTAGGATCTGGGAGACTCCGGTTCAAATCCTCACTCTGCCATGGTGCTCACTGGGTAACCTTGGGCCAGTCATACATACTCAGCCTGATCTACCTCATGGGGTTGTTCTGAGGATGAAATGGAGGAGAAAAGAATGATTGTGGGTAGTAAAGACAGAAGAAAGCAGAGAAAGGTGAGAATATGGGGATTGCCAGGAGAAGGGAA
>NW_015168045.1:1192160-1235498 GCF_001447785.1 Gekko japonicus
TACAGGGGAAAATGAGGTGCTCCCCACAAGTCTTTGTGGATTCCCTACTGTCCAACTGAGCTCAGCTTGGCAGCTGGTACCTTGCAACTGTGCATTGTCCAGCCTGTTGGCTGGAACCATTCAGAGCTTTTCCATGGAGAGGCTGGCAGGGGAAGGGACAGATTAAAAGCTGAAGATGGGGGAGGGGGGGAGTAAAGATAGGTTGGCTGGTACACGGGAAGGTCAGAAGGAAGCAGGAAAAGGGGAGTGATTATGGTGACTTTCAAGAAAGGGAGACAAGATGTGAAAGAGCAAATGATAAAATGGGCAATTAATATGAATAAGGAAGTGCCTATGGAAACCTGGGAGTATTTGTGGAAAAATTCCATTAAGATATCGACGTGTACCAATGTCAGAGAGAACTGTTATAAAATGATGTATAGATGGTACATGACTCCAAAGAAAATTGCAAATATGAACCAGAATATGTCAAATAAATGTTGGAAATGTAAGAACCATGAGGGCTCATTTTACCATATGTGGTGGACTTGTGAAAAAGCTGTAGACTTTTGGACAAAAGTCCACATTGAAATGCAAAAAATACTGAAATGCTCTTTCAAAAAAGAGATTGAAGACTGGATACAAAAAGTTCTGTTCATGGCTGAAATGGATAAAATCACAAAAAAGTTGAATAACAAAGAAGACGACGTGTTTTTTGAAGAATGGAGTGACTTTAAAATATATCTGGAAAAGAACTGGGATGTGAAACAAAATTTAATATGTTTAGATCAATATTAAGTCAAATGATGTTATCTTGAGATTGTAATGATAAGAAAATGATATAATGGATGAAGTATAGCAAGGTGGAGTTGGGGGGGAAGCATTGCAGGAAGCCACAGAGGGGAAGGGAGGAAATGGGAATGGGGTAAACAATGGAAAAGTGTAAATGATTGAATGTCTAATGTCGAATTCCTATGAAAATAAAAATTTTGTTTACCAAAAAAAGAAAGGGAGACAAGAGTGGGGGAGAGGAAAATAAAATGCCCCCATAAGCAATGTTCCCTCTAAGCTGTGGAGTCTTGTGAGCAAAAATTCTACTTTGTGAGCTACTGGCATTAAAGTTGTGAGCAAGTGATTTGGCCACTGTATAAATCAGTTTGCTCTGGAGCCATCCTTCCTGAGCTGAGACAAAAATGTGTGAGTGGGAGGCTAAAAAACTGTGAGCTAGCTCACACTAACTCAGCTTAGAGGGAACACTGCCCATAAGTCCTTGCAGGTGCCCTGCTTGTATTATCCTAATTTTGAACACTTTTAAAATTGATAGTTTTTCCACTTTATTATTTGATTAAATCATCATTTAAAAGTATGCAATCTTTCTAAGTGACCTGAGATCAATGTGCTTAGAAGCATGTAACGCTGCTTAATAGGACACTGATAATTGATTTACTATGCACATTTAACATGAGGGGCAACTGATAATGATGATTCAAATCCTTCTGCCACACCTCCCCTTTGCTCCACCCTCTCAGAGCCCTTCCTACCTGTTCTACCCTTGCTCTGTTGATGGGATCCCCAGGCATGGTAGCTAAACAGATGCTCCACTTGTTAATGTTAGATGGTGTTAATGAAAATAGTGGAATGATGTTGTCATCATGTCTTATTTATAAGCTGCCTTCAGGCATTTGGCACAGAGGCAAATTGCTTGCCCAAGGGTATAAGCCAAGTACAACGTGTAGTGGGTCTGAGTAGCACACTCATTAGATGCCACAATTGCTGCTGCAGCATCTACTTTACAGAAAACAAACCTGTGGACTAAGAGACAAATCAGTGCCAAGGCAGGAGCAGAGTCTGAGCCTCATATATTAACCACATTTCCAACATTCTACCATTAATTTCTGCCCAGTTTCTTTTCTACCCATTGCCCCAAATCAATCCCCTATCTCCATCTCGTTGTTGTTGTTGTTCAGTCGCACAGTCGAGTCCGACTCTTCGCGACCCCATGGACAAGATCTCGCCAGGCCCTCCTGTTTTCCGCCGTCCTCTGAAGTTTGCTCAATATCTCCATATTAATTTCCTTAAAACCCCCCACTTAATTTCATAACAGAGGCTGAGACTGGTCTAAGAACCATGAGTAGACAACTCCTCTGGCCTAATGCAGACTCCTGTGTCTCCCCCTCCTTCCTCAAAATGTACAGGGAAATCCACAATAGAACTCACCCACATGGTGCAAGTGGAAATGTCTTCCATTGGGGAAGCAAGTTGGATCCATACATCTCCTCCCAAAGTCAGTTCTTTAACTAATTAATCCTATGCCACAATCCTGTAATGCTTCAAACACTCACTAACCCATTATACCACCAAAAGAAACACAAAACTTCATTTTCCCCTTACTTACTTCTTCAGTGCAACCTGATCTGAATAGCTGCATGAGCCTCTCTTTTCTTTTCCCCAATGTAAAGAAGTAGGAAGTGCCAAAAGAGCATGATATTTAAAACAGCCACCTGTCATGGCAAGCAGCCCCCAGTACCTTAACACAGACACTCACAGGCCCTCCACTCAACTGCTGTGCAGATGCAAATGTGGTGCTCCACAGCACACAGCAGCTAAACCCTGAAAACGTTGTGTGCTCCTTCACCAGCACAAATGCTTTGTCGATGCCCCCTCCTAACAATATTAATATTTTAAAAGAGGAATTCTTTTCCTTCTTCTAGATATTGTTCATTCTGTTTAAGTAACACAGGACAAGTAACAACTTTGAAACATACAAATAGCAATCCACAAGTATATCCAATTTTACATCCCATTAGACATCATATCCTAATAGTGCTAGCCAAGGTACTAGACCTGTGGGAATCCCTAGACATGTGACTACTATATGCAACCCATATACATAACTACAATCAGGTGAGTAGCTTCTGTTCCAATCATGTAATGCTGCTCTCCCCATATACCACCACCAACTCATAACAAATGGCCACAAAGCAATTGCTTTATTAAATCATTCTGAAAACACACACACACACACACTGCTCCTTTCTCAGTCAAAATCATGCAAATCTATGGTGAGTTTCTGCTAAACTCATTTTTAAAAAGGTGTGCTGGTGTTCATCCTTCTTTGCTGTGCATGAAGCCTGGGGAAATATTTCTCAATGTTGCCGCCCTTCAGCTGAGAAGCCAAAGAGCCTGTGGAAAACCAGCAATATTAATTCACAGTTTAATGGTGTTCACAGTTCAGTTGTGATTCAGCATCTTTTTTGTAACTGGCCATTGCACACAAAGACACTCAAATGCAGCATGATAATCTATCTGAGACCTAAAATACTCCAATGATTTTATAATAATTAATCCATTCCTTTTGTTAAAAAAGGACATCTCACAATGCTTTGAAAGAATCCTCTGATTACTGTGGAATTGGCTATTGGGGAATGGTGTGACATCTCTTTTCAACAGCCATTGCATGTTATTGTTAATAAGCATATCAGTCAGGCTCCGCATTCTAAACTGGTTTTCTAGAGAACAGTCACATTCAAAGCTGTAAGCTAATATCTAAAATAGGTATATGAATCTAAATCCCATGGTTAAGGCTGCCTTTCACATACCAGTATATGATCAGATCATCAAAGTCTGTGTCTAGATGTTTCTTTGTCACTTGATCTCAATATTCTAGATGTCAGATTGTATCCACTGCCTCTTGTTCTACTTAGAAGGGCCATGAAAAATGAGTGGAAGTGCCCTTTGCTCGCATAGTTCAATGTAGATCAAATCAAACATACAGAAGCACTATGGAAAGTACTTCCACTTAAACAAAGGAAAGCACTTGCCTTACATTTTCCATTAGTTTTCGCCTATTACAACATGAAATAAAGTACCAAGTACCTAGAAGTACCTGGAAACAGCCTAGTTGATTGAACAGAACCAACCTGAAGATGTATTTAATACATAGCTTATTTTGTAAGCACAATACAGAAATCACTCATGGGTTTTCTCAGTCACTCCTCCTCTATAGGTATTGCCATCTGTGATGTATTGTACTTTTTAAAAGCTTAGAAGTGTTGTACAAACAGCTGAAGGAATGTGAATGGTTAATTCTTCACAGAAACAGAGAGCCTTGAATGACAGCCTGCTCCAAGCAATCTGATTGGTTAGCATGAGCTGAGTGGAGAAGGTCTTAAAAGACCTACATGCTGAGGAGAGAGTCAGTCAGATTTCTGCCTTGACTAAGTTGAGTTCTGACAGTCTGATTTCAGCCTTAGATGCGAACGGTTTAACAAAGATGAAGAACTGGGGGAAAGTTGGTAAGAAAGTTTAGGAAGTTAGGCGAAGACTCCCATTCAGGTCATGAAAGGAATAGCTCTTCTAGTGAGAGGAGAATTTCTGTACCCAGTCAAACAAGGAATTAGCTTTGAAGAGTGGAGAGATCCCTGCTCTGGTCTGGTTAGGAACTGCCTGTAGAAACCTTATGAATCAGTTAAAAACTCAAGACAAGTACTAGTGTTTACAGAGAATGGGTTTGGGTACTGGAAATAGTGTACCAGCCTTCTGGAAACCAAAAGAGTTAGAGAATACTCATAGAAAGTGTACTAGCGTGTTTGGGAAACACTGGGGGAAAAAGTCTGTCACCTTGAAGTTCCTAAGGCACGGGGAAAAGCTTTCAATAGCCTGAAAAGCATACAAACTAAAGTCTGCATATACTGTTTTACCTCAGATGTAGTGGTTAGAGTTTCAGACTAGGATCTGGGAGACTCCAAATCCTCACTCTGCCATGGTGCTCACTGGGTAACCTCAGAATTTTTACCCCTGATTTAACCTGACTTTCCCCTCTATGTTAAATAAATTATTTTGTTATTTTTGAATTTCAAAACATCTTAAATACCATTTAAGTTGTTTAAATTATCAATAGAGATCCAAGAAGCATCACATAAAGTTCTTTTGAGAGGGTACTTAACTCCGGCAAAACTTTCACATATGACCTCAAAAACCTCTCCACTGTTGGAAATTATGCGGTGTAAGGCTACCTATTTCCACACTTGGTGGAAATGCAAATACATTTTCAATTTTTGGAAATCAGTGAAAAATAAAATATTAATACTTACAGGATATGGAATACCTCTTGACCCAGAACTTATGCTGTTAAATCTATGGCCAGAAAAAAGCCCACCTAATATACGAAAACATTTAATAAACATTTTAATAACAGCTGCAAAAGTAGTAATAGCTAAAAACTGGAAAGACAAACAACCTCCAACCATTAACCAATGGCTTTCTAAAATTTGGGACTTTTTTTCTACTTGAAACAATTTCAATATACAACACTACAGATCAAAATGAGTGTGTGTTATATAACCCATTAGGAAAATGGTACCCCATATTACAGAAATTATCATTTGATAAATTTGATTGGGAAACTATTACGGATGCTAAATATAATATATTATTATATGGTTAAAACACTGTGAATTTTTGACATCATTAAGGTATACTTGTAAATAAGGATGACTTGATTGTATTTAACCCGAGGTGAAGAAACCTGTGCAAAGATAATTTTTTTCTTTTATGTTATATTGTAAAAAATAAATAAAACTTTTCTGGTTAAAAAAAGAGTTGCTTAAATTAAAGGGGACTCCTGGTCCTTCCGTTGGGTTCCTAGGCTGAGCCAACAGCCAAAATATCCAGTGTTCGTCAAGTAAACATTTGCAATTCTTGGACTTCCCTCTTGTGTTCCTTATGCAGCTTTATGCTTAGAAACCAATCAAAGGCTTCTATCAACCAGACCATGGCTGATAACAACTCAGTTCTGGCTTAAACTTCATTTCCATGCTAAAGCTAAAAGTATTATTACTCACATGTTAACTGAGTCCCATCTCTCTCCATGGCTTAGATATGTAGAGGAGAAACTCTCTACAATGGGAATATCCCCGGATTATTTAGCCCCCTTTTCAGATAAACAAGTCTATGCTATTATTAAAGATTTCTTGACATCGAAAGGCAAGAACTTAGGGAATGTGCAGCCAGCAGATGCTCCCCAAGCAGGTTGGGGACTTTTGACATGGGCTCTACTGCAAAGTATCTGTCAAGTTTAACAGCCCCACATCATCGCAGAGGATACGTGCTTGCACGCTTTAATGTTCTGCCATCAGAGGTGCTTTTAGGGAGGTACCACCAGATACCATATGTAGACAGACTTTGTCCTTGCTCTCTAAAACATATAGAATCCACTACACACACCATACTTCACTGCCCCCTCTATAGGGATATCCAATCTCGTTTTATTACTCCATTTCCAGAGGGTAAGAGCTGGCACTCTGATGACTCAATGGGTCACTTTCTTCTGTTTAATTCTAATTGCGAAATAATGGAGGCTGTTGCAAAAGTTTTATATTATGCAATCAGAAGACAAGGCTTGAATAGCCATGTGTGAGTGACTGGTGCATCTTAGTATTTTCCCGTATTTCCATGACGTTTTGTGCTTTCATGCCAATAAAGTTTTGTGTCTCTGTGTGTGTGTATAAAGTTTTCCACTGGAGCTATCAGGATGGAGAAGAGTCACTTAAGCTGGAAGAAGGGTCCTCAGGCTGGAGGAAGACTTCAAACTTGAGCCAAAAGAAAGCTTCTAAGTAAAAACAATTTTTAACTGCAAATGGGAAGAAAGGGATAGATAAGCCTTCCATTTTGGTCTCATCCTATTACGCATCTATAAAACAAAAGAGCCTATTATTTTCATTCGTTAAAATCACTTCTGTTTCAAAGTACTATAAACGCCTTATTGTATGTTATGGAAGCCAGAGTTGGCTTGTCTACATTTATCTACTCCTTTAGTATAAAATTAAAAGATCTTTACAAATCTTTGTTTACATTGCTCCTGCTTATTCATATAGTCCAAGAAAATAATGAAGGAGGAGAAAACCATGTATGCTTCCCTGGGTTTTTAAAAGGCAGGATAGGATAAAAACATAACTGATGGATAACAGAATGTCTACATGATGTTGTTCATTGCCCTTGAAGGTTCTGTATACTGACCCTTAAATCCCCCCCCACTTCCATTCCATATGGAAGGCGTCATGATAAGTATAAATCAGCAGGCCTATATGGCTTTCTCATTGACTATATCTGAATAAACAAGCAAAAAGTCAGTCTTAGGCTGTGGTCACACAAGCTAAATAATCCACTTTCAATGCACTTTGCAACTGGGTTTTTACTGTGTGAATTTGCAAAAACTTCTAATGTTTGCTTCAATAAAATGTATGTTTTTATGTTATATACAAATGTTTCAAGTGGGTATCAAGTAGCTGCCTACATGTACTTCATAAAAGTGGTTTCACCACTTTGGTTTTTGTTATAGCAAGCAGAAAGACATCATTGCAACCAATTTAAAAAGCATTTTATATATTTACTGTGTCACATGCAATGTCAGTGTGAAGAAGATGCAAACATTGGAAAAGAAAACGTTCAAGTTTTAATCTTCTGTGATATTATGGGAGCGGTGGCGCAGGCAGTTAAATGCCTGCCTTGTAACATCATTCGAACAGCCACTATGGCTGTTCGAGTACCACCGTGATCGAGGTGAGCTCTCGACCTTCGTCCCAGCTCCCGCCCACCCAGCGGTTTCGAAAGCAACTTAATTGCAAGTAGATAAATGGGTACCCACCCTTAGATGGGTGGGGGGCACCCTGTATGGTGGTTGGAAGGACGGTGGCGGTGGCGGCGGTGACGGCAATGATGGCGGCGGCGAGTGCTGACTCGAGATGGCGAACAGCGCAGTGGCGTGGCGTAGCGGCGGCAGACGGGCGCGATCGAGGAAGCGCATCGAGCGATCCCTGGTGGCCAGTAAAGAATACACCGAGGCTGCCATTGAGGAAAGAAGGAGTGTGTGCAGACGCCCAGCACCAGCCCTGCGGAGCTGGAAAGGACGTGGCCGGGCTGGAAGCAGGCGGAGTCGCACGCCTCAAGAGGAAAGAGGAAAAAAAAGGCCACCACCAAATGCCGGAAAGAACACCCGCCAGCCAGAGACCCGACCCAAGCTGATGGAAGAAGAACAACAACGACCACCATAGGGGGGTGCTGGTAGGTTGTCCCATCCACTACACATTGTGGCCCTAGTCAGGGAAAAATGGTGACTAGCACCACTAAATCTGTAAGCCGCTCAGAGATTCCTAGCCAAGGGATTCGAGCGGGATATTAAATCGAATGTTAAATAAATAAATAAATAAATATGTCTTTATGTTTTGTGGTTGTAAATAGAATTGATTGTACTAAAATCCACCTCTAAGAAAGACTGCTTAGAACTGCAATCTCATATTCTGACCCCAACATACTTACTTGGAGGTCAATTCTGCTGAAATCAATGCGGCTCAGACTGAGAGTTTTGTCTAAACTGCTATCTTCAGATGAAACACCAAACATGTAATATAGGATTGGATTGGACCTCATAAGTATAGCAGTGGTCATGGAGCAGAACTTCTCCCCCTAATAAAGCTTGTTATGTTCTCCATTATAAGCCTATGATAGTCACTTGATCTTTGGGAATAACATGGGGTGCAATATGAAGGTGGAACTCACACAAGTAGAAATGCAAATGGTCATTGCAATGGAAGCTAATACTTGTACTATGAAGCAAACTAGACAATGTGTAATGAGCAAGTTAATACTTTAATCTCCATTTCATGGATGTACAGAAGTGTTTATTCCAGTATGGTTAGTTCACCATCTGATTTCTGTGAATGGATCTAAGACAATAGTTTTGTCTGGAGTGACTCAGGATGAGATTCAAGCAGCTGAGACAAAGGAATGTTAGTATTCTTTAATGGTTGTAACATTTCCTGAACTGATAATTTGCCTGCAGGGGCAGAGTTTCAGATAAATCCTTGAATAATGTGTGTGAGAAATAGCACTTTTGCAATTGGAATGAGCAGAGATGAAGGCAGAGAGAGAAGTGGGTTGGCTGAAAGTAAACTCATGGGAGTCCAGGCTTCTCTCTGGGATCTGAAGAAACCGGCTACCAGCATTATTCCCATTCCTACTTGAATTTTTGTCAATTAAAACAAACAAACAAACTCTGTTACTAATAATTTAAACCTTCAGTTCTGCCTTATCTGAAGGAAACGAAACCCATTAGCACTGTTTCTGAACTTTCATATTGTCCTTGAAAGTAAGTTTTTTAGTCAGTTATGTTGATTCATCAGTCAAAAACCACCAGTCAAGTATGGAGTCTCCTCCTATTTATGCTGATTCACTACCAGTGCCAAATTGCAACCCAGAGTTCTAGTAGAGACAGACCAGTCTACATAATACAAATGAGGGCTTGCTGCCCCCATCTTTCATGTAAGTAAAGACTGATGACTTCATTTTTGGTTTAGTGCTAAGGAAGCCAAACAGCCTGCAGAAAGGTGCTTGTGTAGCTATTTTGAAAAGAATTTCCCCTATACATATAAAGAAATTTTACTGTCATTCCATTATCCCAAGAAAGCTAGATACCAAGAGGAGGACTAGGGTTAAGACAATTATCAGTACCTTCACCAAACTACAGTACTCAGAATTCTTTGGGGGAATCTATGGCCCAAAATTGGTATAAAACAGATGGTGGTTTGGATGCACATAGTTCCCCAATTCCCATCGTATTATCTGAATGGTATTATCACCATTCCATGCCTAACAAGCACAGTATATACTTAGATGGAGTCACATGAAGACTAAAAATCAGAATGCTGAATTTAAAAAAATCAACAGGAAGAAGAGTTTAAGAACCAGCAAGCAAGGACACAATTGCAAGACACACAACATGAACTCCAATAAAAGAATAAAGTACCCCAAAGCACTGTTGATGGATGGTTTCCTCCAAGTTCTGTGCACACATTCTGATTTAACCCTTGAATGCTGAACCAAGACAAATCTGATGTGTTTACCCTGAGTTAGTTGCAAGCCCACCACTTAAGCAGAGAATTGAGGTAATTCACCAGAGATAAGTAAAGATCTATCAGGGAAATGAACATTTACCTCTAGTTTTATGTGGGGATAAAAGACAACTGTCCTGGGGTAAATCACACAACTGTATAATATGCATAACTCCCCTTCCCAGCATAAAAAGGTGGCACTTAATAATGGTGATGGTGAGAATGTCTTTGCTATGAATGTACAAAATATAGACCTCTATCTACAAATATACAATAGGAAATACAATCCTTATACAAACACTTACATGTAAAAAACATGATTTTGTTACTGTATTTTTTATGATTCAGTAAAGCAGTACAAAAGGTCCGGTTGTTTATATTTTTGTTGACAATTACACATGCATAACAGTCACTTAACCTCTTTTCAAGTTTTAACAGTATTAGTTATTACAGTGTTGTAGTTCTGATATTCCAGATATTCAACATTTGACATGATAAGGAACTTCACTTGCTTTATACAGAACAAAATTTGAATCCAGTGGCACCTTTAATACCAAAAAAGGTTTATTTAAGGTATAAGCTTTTGTGTGCACACACACTTCTTCAGATACAATGAAATGGGAATTACCAGTCCATACAGATAAAGGGTGACAGCAGTAAATTAGCATAACAAGCTTTGTTTATATGGTTACCATTTGTTTGGGTTTTTCAGGGGGGAAACATAGTGAAGGAAAGAAATATGTCATGTCAAAAGTGGAGATTGATGGGCATCTGTATCCTTAATTGGGGAATGCTGAGAGTAATTAACGGAGACCCTGCTATTTCACTCCATCTGTCTCCTCTCAAGCATGGAGGTGACCTGTCAGCCAATTGCCCCTCTTCAAAGAAGAAGATGCTGTAAGGGTAGCTTGTTATTCCTGCTTGGTCCTTGAATCTGTTAAAAATCTTCATTATGCTGTATGCTAATTTACTTCATTATGCTGTATATTATTTACTGTCCTCACTTTCTACAAATATATGTATGGACTACTAATTTCCATTTCATTGTATTTGAAGGAAGCATATACCTTGAATAAAACTGTGTTGGGTCTTAAAGGTGCCACTGGACTCAAACTTTGTGCTGCTGCTTCAGACCAGCACAGCTACCCACCTGAATCTTACTTTAGACAGTTATTAAAAAACACTCGCTCTGATTGTAAAGTACCAGCATGTATCCGATCACTTCACTTAGCAAAATCTGAAGCCTTCCTCTAATTTAAGTGGTTCTTCCTCCAGTGGAAAGCCATTTAAATTGATGAGGGCTTTTCAGACAAGAGGTAGGATTCAAATGTTGCTGAACATAGTGGTAGAATACAAGTCACCTTCATTGTGTGGTAACTGAGACACTTTCATAATGAGATCTTATACAGTAAAAGCCACATTATTCAAACTTTGATCCATGGTTTACCTCACAGTTCTTCCCTGGTTCTTATATCCTTGCTTCTGTTAGAAACCAAAATAGCTAGCATAACTATCTAGCACTGTGGATGCTTCCCATATCAGCTAGATCAAGGGTCTTCAATGTGGTGCCTGTGGGCACCAGGGTGCCCGCCAAGTGCCAACACCTTTGATGGCACCCGTCAAGTGTTTTTAAGGAAGTGGATGGAGCCAGGTGGGGCTTTTGTCCAGCAAGGCTTCTGATTGACTATTGGAGATTTGATGGGCTGTACAGATTTTTTAAAATGTTGCTTTGGCAAGGATCTGCACTGTGTTACTTAAATTAAGAAATGGTAATAATTTTGTGGCAGCCTTTTTGTTGTTGCGCCCATCATGCCACGTCAGAGTTCCAAATGTGCCTACAGGCTCACCAAGTTTGAGGACCCTTGAGCTAGATAAATAAAATTATGCTTTACTTCAATTAGAAATGGGCAAGTCCTAACATTTCCAGAGTTACACCCGTTAAAGGGATAATTCAGTGAGGATTTCAGAAGCTGTACACTGAAGGAATGAAGATATTTCAGCATATTACAGCACTGACAACTTTGGTTTGATGTTCCTCAAATACCCAGCACAGAAGAATGTGTGCCGAATGCCCATGGGTAGCTATAAGAATCACAAGAAAAGCATCATCTATTTAAAAAGCACTGAATATGAACATTTGTTCGTTTTATAATATCCTGGTGAGGTAGGTGTTATCCCCATTTTTAAATATGGAGAATCTGAGGCAGAGAGTTCAGCCAAACTGTTCAAGACCACAAAGATTTATTTTCCAAAACTATATAAGAGGTATGATACATTGGACTTTTTAAGTTCCACATTCAAAACTAGAGTACTTCTTTAACATCTCATACAGCATTTATAGAAGTACTGTTCCACAAAGGGAATGCAGCTGAAGGCAAAAATTAGGAGAATGTTAATCAATGCCACAACAGTATTAAACAATGTCCCCAAAACCTGGATCTTTCAATGTAATACTAACTGCTACGAAAGCAGACTGTCAGTCACAGTACTTCAACTACCCCTGGGCCTTAGACATACAAAATCTTCATGTGTACAGGCTATCTGGAGTTCACAGATCTTTCCTAGCCCATTTCTAATTTTTTTATATGCAGAACTGTTTCATGTGATATGCATGCTTTGGCATCACAGGAGTAAGCGTTGGGCTTGCACATTCCCTTTCTCCTTTTCTTACGTGTTCCAATTTTCTCCCTTTCATGACAAACCATAATTTGCTGTTATATGCAAACAGACAAACTACACTTTGCAATTTCCATCTAAACCGGAATCACAAACCATGATTTGATTGCAGCTTATCTGAACTGGAAACACAGTGAGTTTTTAGCCAAGTATGTTTTAAAAAATCCATCCCATATTGCTTGTCTTTAGTCTGGTTGTGTTTAAGACAAAAATTGAATTACCTTAGTAATGAAAACCTACTGCCTAACCTCAAGTAATTATAACAGAAAGCCAAAACAATCCAAATGTTTTGGATGCACAAGTGTGTTGCACCCCTTTAAACCATCATCTTTAAACCAAATTGCCCCCATTTTGAATTAAAAATCCAGTTAAGAGTAAAGTGCATTTGTGATGTACAACCCTAAGAGACATAATAAGCATCTTGTATGTCTTCCACGGATTGGTCACTCTATCCTTATTCCACAGTGGAGCCATCCCTTTTCTTGTTCATCATTCATATAAAGACCTATGTTGAGAAGATCTAGTCAGTTGCATGTATCATTGTGTACTGAGGAATTTCCTATGTATAAAACTATACTAGTAGTGAAAGGCTGGGAGATCCAACATCAAGACAATGTCCAGTTAGGATGTGTAAATATTATAGTGTGCTTCTTAGCCCACTCAGCAAATACTTTCTTTTCTGTAATAAACCTATGGCCTCCATAGGGTGCATTTTCATGTAGAAAGTACTCATCACATTCATCTCTTCCTGGTTCATAGTAGTGATAAGGGACCTTTCGAAAGCCCTCTGACCTAGAATGAAGATAAAACACAAATGTTCATAAAATAAATTTTCTGTACCATCTGAATGAATCTGTTGCTTGGTTTACATATGAAACACAGTAAAAGCTACTGGGGAAAAATCTTATTATGCAGAATAATCCAACGAACAGTCAAAAAACAAATTGCTGAGCATAAACCAATAAACATTTTAAAATAGTACAGTAAAAGTTGTATGTTATTCAGACAATCTATTAACTGGCATTTGTTAACAGATTGCAACACATATCCTTCATCAGTTAACCAGAAAAATCGCAACAGCCATCCTGCCTGCAGAAATTAAGTCTGTAAAATTGCAGCTAGCCATATGTCCAGGGCTGAAGACCTGTTCATACACTTACCAGTCACCAAAGGGAGGAGAAAGGAAGCCCTGTCAGCCAGCTCACAGCCACTGACCTACGCCTTCACTTAGTGCTTCAGCTCCTGCTGAAGGTGAGCAACAAGCTGGATGTTTACTGGTACCACAGCTTGTGGTGAGAGTGGCTGTGAACCGGGCACCCTTTAGATTTATTTATTTATTTTTGTAATTTTTATCCTGCCCTCCCTGCAAGCAAGCTCAAGGAGGCGCACAACCAATGTTCCCTCTAAGCTCCACAGTGTTGAGAGCAAAAAAGCTAGTTATGTTAAAGTTGTGAGCAAGTGTATATTTGTCTATTGCATAAATTGTTTTTAGAAGATGTATTTAGAAGATTCCCCATGGACAGTATCAAAAGGCTAAAATATATGACGCCGGAAGATGAGCCCCTCAGGTCGGAAGGTGTCCAATATGCTACTGAGGAAGAGCAGAGAGCAAGTACAAGTAACCCCAGAAAGAGTGAAGCGGCTGGGCCAAAGCCGAAAGGACGCTCAGTTGTGGATGTGTCTGATGGTGAAAGGAAAGTCCGATGTTGCAAAGAACAATACTGCATAGGAACCTGGAATGTAAGATGAATCAAGGTAAGCTTGACGTGGTCAAAAATGAGATGGCAAGACTGAATATCGATATCTTAGGAATCAGTGAACTTAAGTGGACAGGAATGGGCGAATTTAACTCAGAAGACCATTATATCTACTACTGTGGCCAGGAATCTCGTAGAAAAAATGGTGTGGCCTTTATAGTCAACAAGAGAGTGCAAAAGGCAGTACTGGGATACAATCTCAAAAATGACAGAATGATTTCTGTCCGATTCCAAGGCAAACCATTCAACATCACAGTAATCCAAGTCTATGCCCCAACCACTGATGCGGAAGAGGCTGAAGTGGACCGGTTCTATGAAGACCTACAACACCTCCTAGAACTAACATCAAAAAATGATGTCCTCATAATCATAGGGGACTGGAATGCTAAAGTAGGAAGTCAAAAGGTAACCGGAATAACAGACAAGTTTGGCCTTGGAAAGCAAAATGAAGCAAGACAAAGGTTAACAGAGTTTTGTCAAGAGAACACACTGGTCATAGCGAACACCCTTTTCCAACAACCTAAGAGGCGACTCTACACATGGACATCACCAGATGGGCAACACCGAAATCAGATTGACTATATAATTTGCAGTCAAAGATGGAGAAGCTCTATCCAGTCAGTAAAAACAAGACCTGGAGCTGACTGTGGTTCAGATCATGAGCTACTCATTGCAAAATTCAGACTTAAACTGAAGAAAATTGGGAAAACCACGAGGCCATTCAGGTTTGACCTAGATCGCATCCCTGATGAATATACAGTAGAGGTGAAGAATAGATTCAAGGGTCTGGATTTGATAGATAGAGTGCCTGAAGAACTATGGACGGAGGTTCGTGACATTGTACAGGAGGCAGCAATCACCACCATACCAAAGAAAAAGAAATGCAAGAAAGCAAAATGGCTTTCTGATGAGGCTTTACAAATAGCAGAGGAAAGAAGGAAAGCGAAAGGCAAAGGCGAAAAGGAAAGATTTACCCAACTGAACGCAGATTTCCAGAGAACAGCAAGGAGAGATAAGGAGGCCTTCCTGAATGAACAGTGCAAAGTAATAGAAGAAAACAATAGAATGGGAAGGACTAGAGATCTCTTCAAGAAAATTGGAGAAATCAAGGGAGCGTTCCATGCAAAGCTGGCCATGATAAAGGACAAAAACGGTAGGGACCTAACAGAAGCAGAAGAGATTAGGAAAAGATGGCAAGAATACACAGAAGAACTATACAAGAAAGACCTCGATGTCCTTGACAACCACGACGGTATAATCACTGACCTCGAGCCAGACATCCTGGAATGTGAAGTTAAATGGGCCTTAGAAAGCATTACTAACAACAAAGCTAGTGGAGGTGATGGTATCCCAGCTGAGCTATTCAAAGTCTTAGAAGAGGATGCTGTTAAAGTTCTGCACTCCATTTGCCAGCAAATTTGGAAAACGCAACAGTGGCCACAGGATTGGAAAAGATCAGTATACATTCCAATCCCAAAGAAGGGCAATGCCAAGGAATGTTCAAACTATCGCACAATTGCACTCATATCACACGCTAGCAAGGTCATGCTCAAGATCCTACAAGCTAGGCTTCAACAGTACGTGGATAGAGAACTACCAGAAGTACAAGCTGGGTTTCGAAGAGGTAGAGGAACGAGAGATCATATTGCCAACATTCGCTGGATTATGGAGAAAGCAAGAGAGTACCAGAAAAATATCTACTTCTGCTTCATTGACTATGCTAAAGCCTTTGACTGTGTGGATCACAACAAACTATGGCAGGTCCGACAAGGATGTATGTTGTCACCCTGCTTATTAAATTTATATGCAGAGTACATCATACGAAATGGATGAATTAAGATTGCTGGGAAAAACATCAATGACCTCAGAAATGCAGACGATACCACTCTAATGGCAGAAAGTGAAGAGGACCTAAAGAGCCTTTTCCTGAGGGTGAAAGGGGAGAGTGCAAAAGTTGGCTTGAAACTCATTAAAAAAACCTAAGATCATGGCATCCGGCCCCATCACTCTTTGGAAAATAGAAGGGGAAGTCATGGAAGCAGTGACAGACTTCATGTTCCTGGGATCCAAGATCACTGCAGATGGTGACTGCAGCCATGAAATTAAAAGACACCTGTTCCTTGGAAGGAAAGCTATGGCAAACCTAGACAGCATAATAAAAAGTACCAACAAAAGTCCATATAGTCGAACTACCAATAAAAGTCCGTATAGTCAAAGTGATGGTATTCCCAGTAGTAATGTATGGCTGTGAGAGGTGGACTATAAGGAAGGCTGAGCACCAAAGAATAGATGCTTTTGAATTATGGTGCTGGAGAAGACTCTTGAGAGTCCCTTGGACTGCAAGGAGATCAAATCAGTCAATCCTAAAGGAAATCAAATCTGACTGTTCCCTGGAAGGACAGATACTGAAACTGAAGCTCAAATACTTTGGCCACCAAATGAGAAGGGAGCACTCACTGGAGAAGACCCTGATGTTGGGAAAGATTGAAGGTAACAGAAGAAGGGGACAGCAAAGGATGAGATGGTTAGACAATGTTATTGATGCAATGAACATGAAGTTGAGTACACTCCGAGAGATGGCAGAGGACAGGAGGGCCCGGCGTTATGTGGTCCATGGGGTCGCAAAGAGTCAGATGTGACTGAACAACAACATGGCTCATGGTGGCTTGGCCATTCCAATTCAGTTCCATTCCATTGTATGCCAAGCTCATGCCAGGAGGGTGGTGGATCAGTCTGATGGATCAAGCAACAGCGCCATATGGTGCTTGAGTAGGGGAGGTCAATATTATTTGACATTTGTCACCTCAACTAAAGGCCTGGTGGAACAGCTCCATTTTATAGGCCCTGCGGAAGTGCAGCAGATTCCACAGGGCCCTGGGCCGAAAAGCCCTGGCCCAGGTTGAGGCAAGGTGGACGTCTTTCAGGCTGGGGACTACTAAGCAATGCTAATCTGAAGAGCACAAGGCTCTTAGGGGTACATATGGGAAGAGATGGTCCCACAAGTATGCTGGTCCCTTGCCACATAGGACCTTAAAGGTTAATAAAAGGTAAAGGTTCCCTTGCTCGAAAGCCAGTCGAATCCGACTCTAGGGTTGCGATGCTCATCTCCGTTTCAAAGCCGAAGAGCCAGCGCTGTCCGAAGACGTTTCCGTGGTCATGTGGCCGGCATGACTAAACACCAAGGTGCACGGAACGCTGTTACCTTCCCACCGAAGTGGTACCTATTTATCTACTTGCAATTTCTTGCTTTCGAACTGCTAGGTTGGCAGGTTAATACCATAACCTGGTGTAGCACTGGCTGAATGTGTGCCCGCACAGACGTCCCAGTCAGCAGGCACACCGCTGCATTTTGTACCAACTGAAGCTTCTGGATCAGGTTCAGGAGTAAACCCACAGAGAGCGAGTTGCAGTAATCAATCCTGGAAGTGACCGTTGCGTGGATCACTGTCACAAGGTCATGGGAGAAAAGGTGGGGAGCCAGCTGCCTGACCAGCCAAAGATGGTAAAAGGCTGATCTGGCAACATTAGTGATCTGGGCCTCCATAGAAACGGAGGCATTTGGGATCACTCCCAAACTTTCCACCAAGGGCTGGGAGTTGGATTCCCGCACCTGGAACTCCATGACTTAGAAAGAGGACCTCTGTCTTAGCTGGGTTAAGTTTTAGCTGGCTCTGTTGTAACCAGTCAGCCACAGCCTCCAAATCCCTAGCAAAAATATCCGGGGCGGAGTCTGTCCATCTGTAACAGATACAGCTGGGTGTCATCAGTGTACTGGTGGCACCCCAGCCCAACCCCCCAGATTAGCTGGATGAGGCGGCACATATAGATATTAAATAACTTTGGGGAGAGGATCACCCCTTGCAGGACTCCACATACCATAGGGTAACGTGGTGAAACCGTCTCCCCCAGCACCACCTTCTGTCCCTGATCATGGATAAACAAGGACAGCCACTGCAAGGCAGTTCCCCATATCCCTGTGTCAACGAGGGAGATGAGCTGTGAGCACAGCTTGTCAGCCCCACTTTCCTCCAATATCTCACAGGGTCTTCTTCCCTCTTGCGATGTCAGGGAGCAAAGTAAGATAAAGCGCATCTGCTGCAGTATATCTTATTTGCTTTTTATAAATGGTAGATACACTGCTTTAATAATATTTAATTGTCCACTTCATTTTTGTATATGGAGATAAATTCAACAAGCATCAGAGTAAAGCTCTATTAACTGGCATATTTTATTAACCAGCAACCTCCATTCCCCATGGGTGCCAGATAACAAAACTTTTACTGTACAGTAATGTCTCTTGCAATCTATAGATTAAATCTTATGACTCCCTTCTGCTAAGTGAGGAGCCTTGCTTGAGGGGGAGGACCCTTGCTCACTAGATAGAAGGGAAGTCTTTCCCAACAGAACTCCTTTCCCTGGACCAAGGCTCCTCGTTTAGCAGAAGGGACTCTTAGGATTCAATCCTATAAGTTGCTTACAAGCCTTCAACACACATTACAGTGTACCCTTGATTTTTTTTTTTTACATGAATTGTGTAAGGGAGTCATAGGGTCCAATCCTATAGGTTGCTTACACAAGCCTTGCTTACAACTTACAGTGAAACCATATTACAGTGTACACTTGATTTTTATTTTTACATGAATTGTGTAAATCTCACATTACATTCATCAGAAGACCAGCAGAACATGTGATTTAAATCCCACACTTACTCAGGCATTAGTCCCTGGTTGAATTCACAAACGTATGAAAACACATGAAGGAAGTCTTGCTTCTTCTGCTTCTTGTTCAACAACACTGCTTTCTGAATGTTGCTGATCACAGATAGGGAGTGCATGCATGGACACTTTTTCTATACATAGGTGCCATGCTTATGAGTCAGCAATCGCATGGAGGCAGGGGTCAAGACCAGCACACTTGCTCCCACTCTCCCTTTCCCCACATTCAGTCAACACGCAGATGGGTCATCTGTACAGGGCTATAAAAGCCTCTTTGCATAACAAGGTCTCATAACCTGAGTCAGACCTAATCATTTCATCTTATTTCCAAAAGCATGGTAGATTCTAGGAGATAACACTGTTGTAAAACTGATGTCTGAATACTTTGGGTGGATTTGGCCTAAAGTTACTGTTGTGAGAAAAATAAAATAGTTGGTTCAGAAAATTTAAAACCCATTTATACAGTTAATTTTATAAAGAAATCATAGTGTTTTTCTCTCCTCTATTTCTGTAACTTTCCAAGCAGCTAGCAGCTCAGTGAACATGATTTTGCTAGGCCTTTGTCTCAAGAGATATCTTTCCTCCATCATGTACACAGGAACCAACATTTGCATTACATTGTTCATGAATCTAAAGAATTTGGAAACATTTAGAAATAAAAGATTGGTATGCACCTGCCATTAAGTCAAGGAAGCCAGAATGTTTGCATTACTAAAGGCTTGCCTACATGCAGAAACAACATCACACCTCCAGGCAGCAGACAGTGCCTGACTGGCTCCCTTGCTTCTAGGAAACAAAGAACATCCTGAAATTGTAACATTCTTGTCTTTGTCATTTAGAGATTTAAATGCTATCTTGCATTGTTTTACAAAAAGCATCAGGGTAGCCCCATTGCCTCTGGAATGTGGGAATATTTCCTAGGCCATAATGGCCCACATTGCCAGGGCAGTTAGATTAATTGATGCAGTTTATAATTTCTATGGCTCTATCGAAATGTATGGGACCAATACGGTATAAAAGAAGGCAAGACGCTTCATTTCAGCACTGACTCTCAGAGATACAGGGAAGGCTTTGTCTTTCGTGATCTCTCTGGGCCAGTCCAGAAGATTCTGTGCATGGGGAAATCTTTGTTCTGTATATTTAACCACTGACTGTTTACTTTTTTTTGTATTCCTTACTTGTCTTTAGCTAATAAACAGTTTTATTGTTTAAATAACCTTGTATTGCACTCCAGCTAACTTTCTTTAAACAATCTACCCGCCTTGGTAAGGGGCACTCACCAGACCATTACGAACCTAGAGGTGCAGGTAACACTTTATACAGGGTTAGTTTAGACTGACAAGTGCTACAGGTGCATTTTTACCACAGTTACATGTTAGAATATTAGAAGAATGTCCCTCAATGGAGATTAATTTGATTTCCCACTCCTCCACATGCAGCTGTTGGTGTGACCTTGGGTCAGTCATAAGTTCTTTCAGAGCTGTTCTCTCAAGGGCAGTTCTTGAGAGAGCTCTCTCAGCCCCACCTACCTCACACGGTGTCTGCTGTGGGGAGCGGAGGGGAAAGGGATTGTAAGAATATAAGATATGCCAATGTTGGATCAGGCTAAAGGCCCATCCAGTCCAAACTCTGTGTCACACAGTGGCCAGAAATACCAGGTTCCATCAGGAGGTCCACCAGTGGGATCAGGACATTAGAAGCCCTCCCACTGTTGACCGCCCCCCCCAAGCACCAAGAAGACAGAGCATCACTTGCCCCAGAGCCCCTATCTATACCTTGTGGCTAATAGCCACTGATGGTCCTCTGCTCCATATGCTTATCTAATTCCCTTTTGAAGCCGTCCATGCTTGTAGCCACCGCCACCTCCTGTGGCACTGAATTCTATGTGTTAATCACTCTTTGGGTGAAGAAGTACTTCCTTTTATCCGTTCTAACCCGACCACTCAGCAATTTCATTGAGTGCCCATGAGTTCTTGTATTGTGAGAAAGGAAGAAAAGTACCTCTTTCTCAATCTGCTCTATCCCATGCATTATCTTATAAACCTCAATCATGTCTCCCCTCAGTCGTCGTTTCTCCAAACTAAAGAGCCCTAAGCCCTTTCCTCATAGGGAAAGTGTTCCAACCCTTTGATCATTCGAGTTGCCCTTTTCTGCACTTTTTCCAAAGCTATAATATCCTTTTTAAGGTGTGGTGACCAGAACTGCACACAGTATTCCAAATGAGGTTGCACCATTGATTTATATAGGGGCATTATGATATTGGCTGATCTGTTTTCAATACCCTTCCTAATAATCCCCAGCATAGCATTGGCCTTCTTTATTGCAGTCACACACTGTCTCGACATTTTCAGTGAGTTATCCACTA
This sequence comes from Gekko japonicus, assembly GCF_001447785.1. Taxonomy (NCBI): domain Eukaryota; kingdom Metazoa; phylum Chordata; class Lepidosauria; order Squamata; family Gekkonidae; genus Gekko; species Gekko japonicus. Next base: position 1,213,540 of record NW_015168045.1, read on the forward strand.
CAACTCCAAGATCTCTCTCTTGATCAGTCTCTGCCAGTTCAGACCCCATCAATGTGTATTTATATTTAGGATTTTTAGCTCCAATGTGCATCACCTTGCACTTGGCCACATTGAACCCCATTTGCCATGTTGACACCCACTCGCCCATCCTTGACAGATCCCCTTGGAGTGCCTCACAATCCTCACTGGTTTTCACCACCCTGAACAACTTTGTATCATCCGCAAATTTAGCCACTTCACTGCTTACTCCCATCTCCAAATCATTAATGAACAAGTTAAAAAGCATCGGACCTGGTACTGATCCCTGCGGTACCCCACTACTTACCACCCTCCACTGAGAAAATTGCCCATTTATACTCACTCTCTGTTTTCTATTAATTAGCCAGTTTTTGATCCTTTTATCCCATGATTTTTGAGCTTACTTAGGAGCCTTTGATGAGGAACTTTATCAAAAAGCTTTCTGGAAGTCAAGGTAAACAATATCTATTGGATCCTCTGTGGATCAACTGTGTTTGCTGAGTGGTGATACATCGATTCATTGTTGACAGCTGCTCCCTGAGATTATTCATCTGATCCAGCAGGGGGCGCATGGATTCCACCAATGTCTTTGCCAGCTCGTTGGTTGCTTCCGGCCTTGGACTCTCAGTTCCTTTTGCTTTTAACAGTTTCTCTTTCTCCGTCCTCTTCCCCGCCATCTTTTTGGATTGTTTACTTTTGCAAAAGTTTTGAAAGTCTCTGAATATGCACTTAAACGCTCAAACTCGCCTTGGTAAGTCTCTCTCTACAGTTATAACTGATTTCTCTTCTGCTCCCCCCCTCCGATTCGCTTAAAGGTTTATGCGCATGGGAGGCGTCCCGCCCCCGCTCGCCTCACTTTCTGTTCCGCGTGGGTGGGGAGCTTTCTTTTTCACTTTAACCAATCACTTTAGTTGAACTCACGTTCATAATTGGTCCATAGACCTTGTTTTAGCTCCGTTTCCTGTGCTCGACCTCCTGCGCTTGCCCCGGTAGACGTCACTTAGTTCCATTCGGTCTCACAGCATGAAGAACCATCGGGACGGAGAAGTGCCTCAATTCTCCGGCATCGCGCCGGCAAAGAGGCAACCTCTCGAGGGTCTCATGGCCAGAGCCCCTTCAACCGCGTCCCTGGGGGGATGACGATCCTGCGCACCCCCTCCTTTTGCTGGAGCACAGCTTCACCCCCGGGAGGTCCGGGAGGTGAGTCTGCTAGCACGCCGCCATCAACCGGAAGTTCGCTGTCTTGGCCCCCTATTTTAACCCATAGAACTTCCAGAAGTGAATCCAATTCTGTTAGCCTCTCAATCTTTCTGGATTTTATACCCTCTCTGATATACAGAGCCACCCCACCTCCAACCCTTCCCCCCTATCCTTCCGATATAATCTATAACCGGGAATCACTGATTTTCCTCATCCCACCAAGTTTCTGAAATACCCACAATGTCTATTTTTCCCTCCAACACCAAGCACTCCAACTCCCCGATTTTACCTCGGACACTTCCAGCATTTGTATAGAAACAGCTGTAATTTCCCATACAAGCTAAGGTGCTCTGAGACTCCTTCAGGTAGTGAAGGGCAGGGTATAAATCCAATCTCTTCTTCTCTTCTTAACTCTTAGGAGAAAAATCTCCTAATAGTTCTATTTAAATACCTATCAGAGCTTGGAAGACATGACACAACCAGCTGAAGGAGATGTAGGGAGTTATGTAAATGAACCCATTTCAGTTCAGGACACACACAGAGATGCTTCTCGCTGGCTGAAAGTAAAGTACCTTGAGGCACAAGTCTCTGGGTATCTGATATGGGATAGCACTTCTACTGTCTTGTCAGTATGCTTCTTTGCCTCCTCTTTTGTTCTGTTTGTACATTTTTAAACAAAGCAGATATAGCAAAAAAAAAAAAGCCGTAAGTCTCCAGTGCCATTTTGTACATAAGAAATCCCACCCATCTTGCACTATGCCTGGGACTTGGCACTACTTTGAGAAGTGGGGAGTGCTTGACAAATACAAGTGTACTTCCTATACACTGTCTCAACTCTTATAGGCTACAAAGTGCAAAAGCAAATGGAAGTGCTTTCACTTCTAGTTTCATTCCAACTCGGCAGAACACCCTTGATTTAAAAAGTTCTTTATGACATTTGACATTAAACTTTTGTAAATGCTTTTATTTAATCAATACCACATGCCATATGGGGACTAAATACACTGACAATAAAGTGCAACATCAATACAGAATGCCAGGGAAAGCCTGCCTAATCCATATCTTGGATTTATGGCATTAAAATGAATTGTGAAATTTTGACAAGGCATCAGAATTGTAGATGCATGAAAATAATTTTCTGTGATCTTACTTGCAGTAGGTGTCATTTATCATCCCATAGACGTGTATTCTGTAGCAAGCGTCCATAGCCAGTATTAAGGTAAACCAGCCAGTGCTGAGATAGGATCCTGACTGGACTCTGTAAAAGAGACAACACACAACAGACTGCACTGAGAAATTGCTAACACTTTTTCAAAGACATATCATCTGTTATCTTGCACAAAAGATATCCAGTAAGCTGACAAACTGTCAAAAATATATAATTATTTTGAATTATTTATAGTCGCCCTTTCACTCTGGCATGGTTGGATTCTCTGGCCTGCAGAAAGCCTGGTATATGTTAATATCTGAAATATGTGTCATTTAGCTATATGTTCCTGGGGAAAATGTATAAAATCAGTACATGATTTCATCATTTGAATTCCCAAACAGAACAATAAAATAATATTCTTCTGCTCCCTTGATTATGCAAGATCTAACAACTTCTAGACATAGCAGCTGTTGCTCATTGTCATACATATCCTTAATTGAAATCCCAGGTTTCCTGTCATAAAATAAGGAGAAATGTTCTCATCTACCAGTGCATTATATCTAGGTCAAATCTGCTGGAATCCAGGCTTGCCAGTATACCTCGCTTGTTTTCTAGCTCTTCTTCCTTTCTTTGGATTTTATGTTTTTAATTTTTTAAAACAAAATTAATATTCTGCATTTATGTGGACCACTGGCAGTTGCCTATCTAAGGGACTCTTCTAGTGCAAACACTTGTTTTATGCCAGCAGTTCTGCAGCATTAAGGGCTCCCAAATGATTAATCAAGCCCACATTTCTTTCTCAGTATCAAATGCTCTTTCTTTCACTATTTTATGCTCCAGGAGCAAATGAATAAGCAGCAACACACCTATTCGAAAGACCCCCCCCATCTGATGCTCCTACAAAACTGCTATCCCCTAACAAAGAACTGCTGCCATGCTGACTTTTGTATTTTATGGTTCTCAGATAGGAGGCAGCTTGAGACCCTCTGCATAGTAATATAGGCTCGGATTCAATGAGTCCCCACTATCCACAGAATGTGTTTCTGCTCATGCAAGGAGAGCCTGCTGATTTCTAACATCTCTCCCACCTGTGCAGGTTGGAAAGAAGGGCACGGAATCCCTATGGCACAATTAGGACATATGTAGCAGTACTCTAGATGCAAATGATAACTCTTGAAAAAGCTGTCCCTATGGATTGCCCCATGGATACCCTCCAGTACCACAGAGTAAAGTGAGCCTCCATGTACTTGGAATGATCCAAAGGATGAGTGGCTTTCAAACATTATAGTCTTTCTATGGAGGCAAGCAGAAACATTTCTAGTGCCCTCCTAATGTCTCTAGGTGAAAGAATAAGCAGTAAGGATAAAGAGCATCAAAGAGAATTTATGTTCAGGCATCACAACAAGCTGTCATTAAACTGAGATTTGTCAAGGTGGGAATGACTACAGTTTATCATACTCCTCACATAAATGAAGTCTGGCTGTAGCTCCTTGTCAATTAAAAGGGATGTAACAGAAGTTTTTACACTAGCTTTGAGTGACTGTCAGTAGTTCTTTCACCTACGCTGAGGCTTTGATTGGGATATGTTACTTGGTAGAATCAGGCTGTTTCATTACTCATTTGAGAGGTGGGGTCATAATAGTTGGCAAGGGAATGTTGCTGCTGATGGAGGATAGCAGGCTACTCACCAGGCCGAGTGGTCAAAAGTGATACTGCAGTCTTTGGTAGTGTAGGTATGGCACCAAGGATTGCAGGTAGTTATATGGAATCTAACCAACACCTACCACTTCCTGCAAGGAGAATGACCCTCTCCTGTACATTCAGGATAAATTCAATCAAGCTTTATCTACAGCAATTTGCAAATTTAAATCTGGGTGCTTGCCAACTATACCAAGGTCCTGTTCCCACCAACGGGTTACCAGAGAAGGAGTTCGAGGCTGGTGTTGTTAAAATAAATGTCTTTTACTTAAGAAAATATATCACATACAAACAATACTGATGCACTCACACATTCAATCAAGCAGAGGTCCATCAGTGACTATTAGCCACAAGGTATAGATAGGGGCTCTGGGGCAAGTGATGCTCTGTCATCTTGGTGCTTGGGGGGGGGGTCAACAGTGGGAGGGCTTCTAATGTCCTGGTCCCACTGGTGGACCTCCTGATGGCACTGGTATTTCTGGCCACTGTGTGATACAGAGTGTTGGACTGGATGGGCCTTTGGCCTGATCCAACATTGGCATCTCTTATGTTCTCATATAACCAAAAACACAAGGTCATGTTATAGAGAAACATACATCTTGTTCTATGCCCCAAGGACCAGCTGCTCGTACCAAAAAGCATAATACTTGTGCAACTAAGGAAACTAAGCAATATGCCATGGGAATCAGCTGCTCAAAGAAACAAATTCCAGTGGATTTGAATAGGCCCTCGGGTGTGCCTAAAGTAATTCTTCGGAACCTAGCCAAATACAGGGATTCTAATTCCACTTAGAAAAGTTCTAATTTAGAGCAGTGCCAAGGAATAAAGGGGGGAAGAGATAATGATACAGAAGAACTTGGAATGTTATGCTCTGATGGTGGGACAGGTTATAAAGTTCTTTAGATTTGGATTCTCTTAAAAATACCTGTTCCTGCAAAAAAAAATGACTGCCTAAATGGGTTCCCTGCATCTCAGTATGCTTCAAAAACCTGCATGTCTGTAAATCTTCACTTATCACATTCCTTTAAGGAATATTTACGTGACTGCTGGCACTGAAATGTCCTCTTCCTCCTCCTCCCCATTTGCTCAGCTGTGAAACAATCAACTTAACTTGTGAAGACTTGTTGAAATAACTTGTAATGTTGTATCTGCTGTAATCAGGGAGTTCATAAATGAATAATTCCTGTGCTAGAAAAAATTCAGTAGTGCAAAAATATGTTGACATAACTCATAATGATGTATTTAAATAGCTGCTCAAGTTGTTGTTTTGCTGACAACGATGGAGATGTGTGCTCCTTCACCAGGCTAATGCTGGGTAGCTGAAACCTCATTCACGTGTAAGGCTTATGCAGGCATCTTCTATGTGTAGTATCACAACAGGTGACTTGTACAGCTTTCTGAGCCTATGTGTGTGTGTGTGTGTCTGCACAGTCCATTGTGTGTGTAGCTATAAACATAGTCCATAAAGCAAATATCAAGTTCATTCCTTAACAACTGTCTGTCTGTCTGTCTGTGGATGCCAGTTCCATTTCTCAGGACGGGCTTTAATTCTCTCACCTAGTCTTACTGGAAAGCATGTTATCGCCATGTCCTTACAGTATGTTTATGGTCTGCATGCCCACTTCTTTATTCCTTTCCCCCGTGAGTATTGCTATTTATTTGTTTAAAATATTTATTAGCTTCCTTTCTCCTTGTGGAACCCAAGGAGATTTACAATTTTAATAAAACATTATTATAAAACCACAATAAAAACAACTATTACAAAACCCACAGAAGTCACAGTTTAAAAACTCCGATTAGGACTGCCAAAATACAGTTCAAACAGCCCACAGCTGTTCCGGCTATTGGGTTGAAGAAGCGCCTTTTCCTCCCAGCCGGAAGAGGCAGGCGGGGTATAGGCGCCAAAAGCGCCACACACTGGCATTAAGAGGGGGTGGGGCCGAGAGGGCTTAAAACCCCGGCCCCGCCTCTCCTCCTCAGCAGTCCCATGCGGTCGTCGCCCCATCCTGTTAGTAGTGCAGGTGTTTGCTGGTCGCCTGGTTTTTGGGGCTGGGTAGGAATGTTTTGCCCCTTCCTGATTGGCACTTGGAGGGGGTGTTTTCGCCTACCCTGCACTACAGCAGTGGTGCAGGTGTTTATAAGGGTGAGTTGTGTTAGTTAATTCAGTTACTTTCGTTGAGGCAGGTGGCTATGCGGTATACAGATTGTGGTCTGGTGAGCACCAGCTGACACCCATTATTTGGAGTTGAAGGGGTCCTGTGAGTACAGTCTTTGTGCCTTGTGGCACGGGGTGGGGAAAACCGACTGCCTTCAGCATGGTCCTGTTTAGATCCTCTCTTTGAACCTTGTGGTTCGGGGGATGGTGCTACAGGGTTGTCTTGCAGTGGCTAGCCGGCCGGGTGGGAGCACCTGTGGTGGGCTCCCACCCGGGGCAGGGTGGCTCGCCCTATTGAAGAGGTAAGGGAGGGGACATTGACCTCTGGCCTTGACCCTACCACAAGCTGTTGCCCTTACCGTTGGTTCCAGTTAAAGTTGTCAGATAATAAAGTGGCCCTATAGTTAAACTTAACAATTGTGTCTGCCTCATTATTTCTAACTTGGGGGGGGGGGAATAAACAATAAATCAATCAAAATGCAGTCCTAAATAAAACCATCTTCAACTGCCTCCTGAAGATCAACAATGTGGGGGCCAGGCACACTCTCTATGACAAGGGAGTAAGCTTTAACTCCCTGAACTCCAGATCAGCTTCCCCAGCACTGTAATGGACCAAATCCAATGCAAACCCTGCTAAATGTGTGGTGCCAGTAATCACTTGAGATAGGCCCATAGTCATCATGGAGGCCATAAAAATCTTTGCCACTCCTATTTCCTTCTCTACACTTGGAGGGATATGCATGTTGCTATCCTACACATACCTAGTATTGTGCTACTGAATTCAGTGGTGTTCACTTCTGAGAAAACCTGCTGTAGAGGAGGATAAAAATGCCCTTCACTATGAGGTGATGAAACCAGACTGAGGCTGAGCATTTTCTTACTGCTCACAACTGCCAGCTCCATCCCATTCTCTTAATCCTTCTCCTTTATATGTCCCTTTAGTTACTCCGGCAATTCAGAAAAGCATTCCTTCCTGCCACCTGGAATACTTATTGCTAACTACACTTGCAGTTCTCAACCAGGGCTTAGAGAGAGAATGTGGGTATACAAAGCAATTACCATCTGACACAGCCAGCTGACATTGGGAGTTGCATTCTTGCTAACTGGCTTCCTGTTCTAGCAGCAGAAACATGCTACCTTGAGCTTTTAAAGTTACTAATTTAGAATGATAATAGCCATTTACCAAAGTACTATGAAGAAAGAGTGCTCTTCTGGTAACGGGGTTTATTGGAGAGCACTATATTGACAGTATCATCTAAAAACTGCAATACACAGGAGTAAAAGAGGATTTTAAAAAAAGAATTAATCAATATTTCATGTCTTGTTTTAACACCATTGGACCTTAGTCTACTCATCAATATACTCCACTGGCAGGATAAATAAAAATAGTCAAGTAAGTTCTCAGATACGTTCCCTGGGAAATGGAAGACATGACAGAATACAGATTATGGAGTTTAAAACAAAGCTCCCCCCCTTCCCCCCTTTATCCTGAGGATAGACATCTAATGAAGGAATACTATGAAACAATGGGAATACCAGATGATTTGTAACACCTTAGAATTCATTTCTGTTACTGTAAACATATTTTGACAAACTAACGAAGGCAGGATTGGACATGTGAAAACAATTTTAACTCCCCCCAAAGGTCTTAAGACTGTAAATATCATTTACAGTATCATCCAAAACAAGATGGGATTGATGTAGAATTGTGAGAAACCCCAGCTAAATTGCAATGATAAGGACTGCTTTGCACAAGATGAATTTCCCACAAAGAAGTCATGTCTGTGCAAAACTCAGTAAAACCAGTGTGATTCAATTCCATACAATAATTGCATATGTCCCATTGGCCTGCATGTTTCTTATAAATTGTTATGTGTGGTCAGAAGATATGTATACAAGACAGTGTTAATGTGGCCCACTTTCCAATTCAAGCCCAAAACCACACAAAAATAGCCTAGGCATAAGGCTTTCTCCTGGCACCTCTTACTCCTAGAGCTACTCACTTAAAAACACCATAAAAACCTAAACAGTGGCCCACACGTGACTAAGGATTCAACAATCCATGGACACAAAGATCAGGAATGATTTCTGCATTCTCTTGTCCCCAGAAATCCCTTTCAACCCCATAACACCGAGAGTTGTGGGACCTGTGGGGTCTGATAGCCACAGAGGGCAGGGGCCTGCACTGAGGAGGGTAAGGGGGTTGAAACCAAGCAGTTCCCTTTTATATAAGTTCTAGCTCCACTGAAGAAAGAGGCAGGTTTTCACCCCCATTCACCTCTTGCAATGCAACCCCCTTATCTGTGTGGCTATTACACTGAGCTTCTACTAAACTTACTATTCCTCATTGCTGCTGTGCATAAAGCTTGGTAGAATATGTTGCCTTCCTTCAGCTGAGAAGCCTGGGAGCCTGTGGGTAATCAACAATATTCAATGCAACTTCCTTGTAGGTCCTGAAGTCCTGGGATCAACTTTGCCAGGGTCAGAAGCAATTACAAGGAAGAGGGGAAGAACCAGCCATGGTCAGCACTTTTTGCTGATAGACCATGGCATCCAACCACAAGTGTCAAGGTGCTGCTACAAGCTTGGAATTGTCAAGCTCGGGCCTCACTTGCCAAATATTTCCTGTTTCCTTACACTCATGTGTGCATTCGGAGTTATTGTCCCACATTTCATTATTCCATTGGTTGTGTTACGGATTCACAGGTATTCTTCTACAACTCCTGTTGCACACAACCTTGCTCTTCTTCACTGCTGTTTATCATCTCTGCTGGGAACTGGGGGGGGGGGGAGTGCGCGTGGAACTGTCTGCTTTGCTTAGTTAATGTCAACTCATAACAGTTCTCATGCAGGGGTCTCCGGAGTATGTTGAGAACACCTTGGGAAGTATATGATCTCATCATTCTGTGTGACCTTGTAGCCTGGGGAGCTTCTAGACAATGTAACCATTAGCTTGTAGGTGTTAGAGGCGGTTGCAAGAGCAGGGGCAGATGTGTGGTGGTCTGAATGGGAGCAATGATTGGTCGCTTGGCATTTGTGGAATTTCTTCCTTTCAGTATATTGGCAGAACTGGCATTTGGGGCCCATTTCCTAAACAGAAGCTGTCTATGCTTGGAAACTTTCTACCTCTTAATAAACAAATCTTGCTGCTACAAGAGTGTTTGTGAGAGTGATTGCATCCAGGACTTGACAGGAATGAGTATTGAGAGACAATAAAAACCAGAAATTAAGGGCATGGTCACATGAGCCAGAAAAATGGGGGGGGGGAGTGAGGCTATTTCCTCCAGAGGAATTTGACCCACAGTTGCGTGATCACACAGTCCTTGGAAGCTGTGGGCACAGCCCGCCACTGCGTGATCAGATGCAACTGCAGGTGAGTTGGGGTTTTTTTTGCCATTTGTTTCCAATGCGCTTAAACAAGGAATCAAATCGCCTCTCCACACTGAGGGCTCCCTATGGAGTTTGCGATGATGCACATACTGAGAAGGGGAAAAAACAATGGCATGGAGTCGGGATGGCCTGATTACACTGTCCTGATGCCATGAGAGCGCGCTGGAGTGATCAGACAGGGGAAAGACCCTCCGTGGCCCATAGCAACCCGTTTTCTACCGGATTTCCCCCGGTGTCTTTTAACTCTGCTTCTGCGGCAGAGCAGAACAGGTTGCCGACAGCTGCGGGGTGCTTCCCAGATTATGTTTTCTGATCTCACCCTTTAAATCTGCCTGGCATTCACACCTATGTTGGGTCTAATTCTGCCTATGATCGCTGCCGAAGTTTATTCATGGGGATAATACAAATATTTGGGCTGATGAATTAAGCAAATCTCAAGCAGCCAAAATAATATCAAACATTCACTGCCAGTGCCCAGTAGTAGAAGTCCACTTAAAGACCCCATACCTCAAATGTAATGGAAGTTAATCCATTCAGAAACAAAGGGCAAGAGACAGAGTATACAGAACAAGAGATGGCAGGAGCAAAGATAACTATAGTTACTAATATGTCTATGTCCAAGAAGATGTCCAAATACCAAGGAAGGAGCCCAAGAGTCTAGGCAGCAAACAATCTAAAAGGAGAATAAAGGCAGCGGCTACATATCATAGGCCAGATAGGAAGCTTTGCAGCTACATGATCCATGTGGTAACAAGGCAGCAGAAGTGCATAAAGCAAGTATGCAAGGAAACAGGGCAGAGCAGGACAGAGCCCACTCACAGAAGATGGCAGGGCACTTCAACTTAGGGGGCTGGTTCTGGCCCCAGTTATAGGACAAATAACAGAGCTAGGTGGGTCTCAGGTATATACCTTGAGTATGAAATGGGAGAAAGGAGTGTTTTAGGATCCCGGGAATGATTCCAAACAAGGCAAGGGGGAGGGATTTCCAAGGGAAGAGGGCTTGGGTTGGGAGGCAATACTGGCTTGATCAGTAATGCAAGGCTTTTAAATCAGTAAAGAATAGCCTACTGCAATGAATACAGCATAAAACAGACATAGCTTTCAGCAGTGTGCAATGGGTTGAGGTTTGTTGGTTTGTTCGTTTTGGTGTGTGGGGGGGCCTGTATATGAATGATACTAGCATAGCCCTATGAAATTTGGGAGAGTATGAATTTTGCCCCTAGAGCATGCAAATTCTATAAATACGCACTCCAACCCTAGGAGAAATAGCCAGCAGCATGAAGAAGATAAAAATAATTGGGTCTCTTTGTGCCTCCAACAGAGAGAGAGAGAGAGAGAGAGAGAAACCAAAACTTTATAGTTCAAACTTTGTTCATCTCTTGTTCAACCCTTTACTCCAGGGTTCTCAAACATGGTACCCATGGATATTATGGTGCCTGCCAAGTGTTTTTAGAAAGTGGGTGGTGCCAGCTTTTGTTGTTGCCTGGCTCCAAGGGGCTGCAAAGACATTTCAGGGCAGCACAAGTGGGAGTGGAAGTGGATGATTTCTCCTCATTCATGCTGTTGCCACTCAGCTCGAATGGACTGCACAACCCCTCTGCAGCCTGTAGGAACTGGGCAGCAGAAGCAAAAAGGAAGCATATGGTCCTTCTCACCCGTGTTCCCTCTAAGCTGAGTTAGTGTGAGCTAGCTCACAGTTTTCTAGTCTCTGGCTCACACATTTTTGTCTTAGCTCAGGAAGGATGGCTCCAGAGCAAACTAATTTATGCGGTAGCCAAAATTGCTTACTCACAACTTTAATGCCAGTAGCTCACAAAGTAGAATTTTTACTCACAAGACTCCACAGTTTAGAGGGAGCATTGCTTCTCACTCATGTCACTGTTCCCTGGAGCCAGTGGGAACATGTGGGAGCAGGCACATTCTCTCATTGATGCCACTGTTCTGGGGCACATTTTCAGTGTTTGGTGTGCTGAAATGAATAGCTTATCTTTCCCACAGTACATGATTCTTCTTAGCTTGTAGTGTAGCAAGTTTTTAAGATTCTGAATCCAGTCTCTTTCATTAAATAATACATTTCTGCCCTACAATTCTCGGCCTACCAGCTTCTGGAGCAGTTTATGATCAAAATGATCCTAAACAAAACAAAAATTACTGGCATCTTTGCAGTCCTCCCCAAAAAACTATGCTGGGGATTGTGGGACTGGAATGAACAAAAGCCATGTGAGACAGGGCTGTATTAAGGTGGGAATTGGGCAAGTTTGAGTGAAAAACTTGGTGGCATCCCCTCCAGAATCTAAACCACTGGTTCCCAAATTGGGCAATACCGCCCCCTCGGGAGCGCTGGAACGATCCAGGTGCAGATCCACAAACTGCATCTTTTTGTCCATTTCTTGCAGGTAGATGTCCGAGGGGGCGCTAATTTTTTCCCCTGAAAAGGGGGCAGTAGGCCAAATAAGTTTGGGAACCTCTGATCTAAACTGTTTACAGCTTTATAAATTAGTGACCAGTATTTTGAATTATGCCTAGAAGAAAACAGACACCCAGTGGCAAGCGCCAGTGATATGTTCTTGAAGATTCCAGAAAGCAACCTTGCTGCTGCATTTTGTACCCAAAGAATCTTCCAAATATTTTTCAACAGCAGTTCCACATAGAGTGCATTGGAATAAATGAATCTGGAGGTGAGCAGAGCATGGATAACCATGGTCAAATCCTGTTAATCCAGAAAGGCTGCTGTGGGAGCACCAACCTTATTTGAAAAAAAGGTACTACACAGCACAAAGGGGACCTGAGCTTCCAGCTGTAGATATAGATCTAATATTATCTCCAAGGTCCAAGCTTACTCTTTAAGGAGGACTGTGACCCTATCAAGAACAACCTGATTCCTTAATCCCTGGTCACCTGTTGCCCTGATATAATGAAATATAGATTTGTAGAGGTGATTGTAAAAAGTCATTCCTAGTAAGTTAAGACACTGTGTAGACTTTGCCTGAGTGTTTTACTCTCTGAAAAACACACTGGGGAGTTTAAAAACAGTAAGAAATGTGACAAAAACTGTTATAGGAGTACACTATAACAATAAGGAAATATGGATTTGTCAAGATTAACTTGCCAAAAATCCTACAGGCAAAGCTGTCACAATATACACTAGCATTTTATGAGCAACAATAGCTATGAGTATGAGAGCAGAGAGATTTGGTTCTGAAATAAATGGGCCTCTGTATTTAGTGAAGAAGGTATTTCAGAGCAACAAAGGAAAATGGTATAATTTCCTCAAAATATGTGCCTTGAAGTATGTTCTTATTCTCCTAGCATAATTTTCAGTTAATATATTTTTACTAAAAAAATAAATAAATCTGCTTTTTCTATGAAAAGCACACTTCCCCCCTGGGATTTAGGACTCCCCAAAGAGCTGAATGCATGATTCCTGTTGACTCTAATGCTTTTCTTTTAGGAAAATATATAACCACCTCCCTGAATCAAAGGAATAGATATTATCACAGGATTTTGAAATAGAGAAGGTTAGAGATACAACTATGTCTCTCCCATGTTCTGACTTACTTCAGAGTAACTTGCTGAAGTCAATGGGCTATAGCAATTGGGTTGAAAGCTGCCATTTTGTGGCTAGATTCTGACGGTCTGTATAAAGATTCAGTCACTGGGGCAGTACAGTCCTGTCATGGGATTACATTACTGCAGTTTTTGTACAGAATGTGCTTCTTGATAAGAATGATACAATCCAGTAAAAGTACCCATAAAAATTCCTAAATAGAAATAAATGGATCGCCTTGTTATGCCTAGTGCTTGTTTACCAGCAGTTCTGATCTGAGAAACACTATATAAAAATCTCATACTGCATTATATTTATGAGACAGACAGTACCATGAAAATTCTGTTTTTTCTCAAAATCTTTACCTAAAAGGAAATGAAAGTCAAGAAGAAACAGAGCACAATCCAGCACTGCAATAAATTATCATACTTAAATCAATGGGATGTATAACCATTTAACTTTGGTTTGAGTACAGCCACTCCATGAACATTTCAATGCCAAATGTGCATTGGTTCAAAAGGAAGACTTACAAAGGTGTGACATGCCAAAAACCTTTCAATATTTTTGTTTGTGGACATCAATATAGCTGCCTTATGGTGAGTCAGACCAGTGGTTCTGTATTGTTTATTGTTACTGGCAGCAGTTCTCCAAGACTTCAGGTATAGCAAGTTCTTTCCTAACACCTGCTGGGAGGGGTTATAGCTCAGTGCTGGAACATCTGCTTTGCATGCAGAAGGTCCCGGGTTCAGATTTCCACGTATCCAGTTAAAGAAATCAGGTAGTAGGTGATGTGAAGGATATCTACCTGAGAATGGGAGAGCTGCTTCCAGTCAGATCAGACAATAATTGAGTAGACAATAATTGAGTAGACAATAATTGAGTAGACAATAATTGAGAGGCTAAAGGAGCAACTCACATGTTGCTGTGTGTACTGCCAGAGATGATTTTAACTGGAGTGGACTGAGGTGCAACCCAGTACATCCTGTGAGCAGGCTACAACCACAATCAAAACTGAGTATGTAGCAACATCACTGACAGCAAAGAGGCTACAGTACTCTCCTTGGGACTTTGTTGGAAATATATGTGTATTGCCGTGACACTCAGGCTGATGTTCCTGGACCTGTTGCCCTGTGCTACACTGAAACTACTGAAGCACCAAGAACACAGAAAGCTTTAGCACTTGCAATGGCAATAGGAATGAATTTCCTTTCTCCTCCTGCACACAATGTGAGGACACTCTCATGTCCTTTGAACCTCCCCCCTTCCAAAAAGTTGCCAAAGGGGGTGGTGGCAGAAGAGCTCAAAAGCATTTATGAAAATGGAGTCAGTCCAAAACAGGAAGCATCTGTCTACTGTTTTTTGGGGGTGGACTCTATGTAGCAAAAGACAGGGCAAGAACTCAACCCCAAAATGGAATTGGATGCCTAAAGGGTTGAGGGTACAAACATGTAAAGACGGATTAAACAAAGGGGGTGAGATGATATATACTGTTTTTTAAAAATTGAGAAAACACTGAGAATTAATTCTGTAATCAGGATACTAATAACTCTATGGTATTATATGCTGCTGAGGTTGCATTCCTTCCCAAACCTTCCCTCCCAAGACTCCACCCCCAAATCTCCAGGAATTTTCCAACTTTGAGCTGGCAACCCAAAGGGAGTTGATCTCTGTAGTTGGGTTATCCATTGTGATTCCAATAGCTTTCCAGGTTGGCAACCTTAGAAGGAGAGAAGGAAGCAGGAAAAGGGGAGATACTGTGGGGGCTTTCAGGAAAAGGGAAATAGGGGGGAGGGGGAAGTGAGATGCCTTCTGCAAGTCCTTGTGGGTTCCCGCTTGTCTATATGTTAATAGTCAAGTCAGCCAAATCTTTGGATACTTAAATCCAGTGACTGGAGCTGTGAACGGGCCAGAAAGATCTTTCTACAAATCTGAAAAGGGCCTCCAGTTTGCAGAAAAACATGAAATCTTAAAAAAAAAAAACATAGAGGAATTTTAAAAAATCGAAAAGGAGAAAAGGAAAATCTGTAGCTTTAAGCAACAGATTCCCTAAATGGCTGTTGCTAGGCAATTTAAGCATTCCAGGTTGGGTTTTTGTGAGTAAAAAGGCAGGGAGATAAGGCAGGGTCCTTTCCGTGCCTATTTTGGCCTTTGAGGAAGGACTCATTGACTTGCCTGCTCCAGGATGGGAAATTCCTGGAGATTTTGTGGTAGAGTCTGAGGGGGGCAGGGTTTGGGGAAGAGAGAGGCCTCAGCTGAATATAATGTCATAGAGTTTACCCTCTGAAGTAGTTATTTGCTCCTGGTGGACAAATCTCTGTCATCTGGAGTTCAGTTGTAATTCCGGGAGATCTCCAAGTCCCACCTGGAGACTGCCAACCCTAGGCCTGGCAGCAACAACATAGTAACTTGATGCCACCCATCTTTCATGACTCAGCTAGGCCTGGCTGCTTGCTACTGTTCAACAGCAGTCAGCCACCCTATGAAAACCAATGTGGTGCAGCAGTTAAAGCAGAGGTGTCAAAGAGATCAATTCCCCTGGAGAAAATGACTGCTTGGGAGGGTGGACTCTATGGTATTACACCCTGCTGAGGTTGCTTCTCTTCCAACACCTTGCTCTCCCAAGGCTCCATCCCCAACTTGGAGCTGGCAACTCTAAGGAGAACTGATCTCTGTAGTTGAGAAATCCATTTTGATTCCAAGAGACTTCCAGGTCCCACCTGGAGGCTGGCAACCCTAGAAGGAGAGATGGAAGCTTGAAAAGGGGAGAGGCTATGGGCATTTCAGGAAAGGGGAAATAGTGGGGGGGGGGGAAGTGAGATGCCTCCCGCAAGTCATTGCAAGTTCCTGCTTGTTAGTAAATAGATTTTTTTGGTCGTCAAAGATAAATTCAGGGTTTGGTCCTTTTACCAATGTGCGTCTTAGCAGTATCAAGTAAGCAGACCACAAAAAAATTGAAAATATATGATTGAGAAAGCAAAAACTTCTCTAAGATCTTTGAAAATGTACCTGACTGCTACAGCAACTAAGCAGATGCCATACATTCCAGAGAATATCTAAGAATCTCAACATTGTACTGCATGTTTGCATACCTCATTTCTCTTTGTTCTTATGTACTGAATAAAATATCCTCTTTTTTCCCCCCAAGGGGATGCGCAGGCAAAGGAACTGGCTCCTGCTTTCTATGGTTGCATAGTTTCCTCATTTGTGATTCCTTGACCTGACTTTGATGTATCCCTGCTCGTTCATGAACTCAAGTGACAAGAGGCCACAGTTACTTCATCCAAGTGCAGCAAGGATCCTTAAAAGACTGTGCTGAGCTTATTGAAAGAAAGAGGAAAACTATCTTGTTTACCAAAAGCAGCCGCTGAAACCAGTTTTTTTTATAAAAAGCACAAATTGAAGAAAGGATGCATGCTGGCATGTCATTGGTACATCCATATCTTTTATGGAGAGATTTGGAATTTTAAAATACAGACATATTTATTGTAGAAAGAAAAATGTGGGCTACCATCACAGAATCCAGTTCACCCTTAGAAGATTCATATGGCTGTAGAACATCTGCCTTTCCTTGGTATATTCAAATATGAATAGCAAATCAACCACAGAAAATAAAAATAAAGGAATATTATGTCTCATTTAAAACAAAAGTGCTGATTCAAGCCACCACTTCTTATTGCCTGATAGAAGAAGATTTGGATGTAAATTGGTTTCGAACAAGCTACTTCTTCCTATTTCCATTCACTGAGAGATAATACTGTCTCATAGAGAAGACCATGAGAAGAGTATGGCCCATTACACACACAAATCTTACTGCAGATTTTCAGAGCAGTAAACCTTTAAACTTAACTTCGGATTCTGTGCCCGCCTTACGCACCATTCTTTCCCCTCTGGTGTATTTATTCTGCAGCTACAATTTTTAAAATGCACTTTTCTAAATTGGGGTGGAATGTGACATGTGGGGGGTGGCATCCAAAGGTTTTTTTATTATTATTAACAATTTTTCAACCTTTTACAGAAAAAACAATTAAAGGTAAAGAGAAATGCTTACAGTAATATATAACATTAAAACATCGAAAAAAAATCATACTGTGATACATAGGGTTCTTCGGAAGTATTTCTATTTCCATTAGGTAGCTCACAATTGGATACCAAATAGGTACAAATTTTTTCTGGTATTGTATACATGAATTATTACCAGTGTTAAATGACAATTTGCTTAAAATAAAGTAGTCCCAAATTTTTGTTAGCCACTGTTCTACAGAGGGGGCTCTTTTTTCTATCCATTTGGTTGCTATCAAGCTTTTTGCTTTCGTCAAAAGTATAGAAATTGTTTCTTGTTGTCTTGAAGTTATTTGAATATCTTTCCAATATTCTAGCAATACTACCGCTGGTTTTAAGGGAATTTTTATTGAAACAATTTCTTTTATTTTGTTAAGTATAATGGTCCAAATTTTTGGATTGAAACGCAGGACCACCAGCAGTGTAGTAAATCTGCTGTTTGTCCACATTGTTTTGTACAGTTAGGTGTGTCTTATTTATACTATGTCTTATTTTTGGTGAAATGTTCCATCTGGTAAGTATTTTAAATGCCTGCATTTTAAATATTTTTGAAGTTTGACTGGGAGAGTTCCAAATTTGTTCCCAATCCTGTTCAGGAAGTTTAAGTTTGAGGTCTTCGGACCATTTTACCTGATATGAAATTGATTTTTCTTCATCTGCCTTGTTTAACATATTATATATATTTGTAATTAAGCCAGGTTCTTGTTCCTTTCCTTCATTTAATAAAATTTCAAAAGGTGTCATGTGTCGTGTTCTAGTTTGTTTCAGTTGGAGTGATTCTAAAAGGTGTTTAATTTGTAGGTATTTATACCAAAGTATCTTATGTTGGATAATATGTTCTAATTTTATTTTTTCTATTATTTTATCATTTTCCAAAAAGTGTTTTATCTTTGTGATACCTGATTGTTGCCAACTTTCAAATTCTTTAGTGTCTTTTCCTGGGGCAAACCAACGTGATTCGTATATGCGGCTTGATTTGATATTTGAGGTGCTAATATTTCTTTTCTCTTATACCATATTTTTAGTGAAGTTTCTAAAAAATTTGTTTGATTTTTGTTGTGTAGGTATCAATTTTCCAGATCCCATAGTAATTCATATAAAGAACTTGTCTTCTTGTGGTCCAAGTTCTATTTTTACCCCATCTGGGGGTTGTGTATTAGTTGCTGCTTTAATTAGTGTTGCTATATTGGAGGATTCCTAATACATATATAGATTGGGTAGATCTATACCTCCTCTTGTCAGAGTCCTAGAGAGCGTTTTAAAATTTACTCTGTGGTTTTTTATTATTCCAAGGAACTTATTTAATATCTGTTACCAATTTTTTATTATTGTCTTTGAGATAAATATCGGGAGGGCTCTAAACATAAAAAGATATTTAGAGAGAATGAAATTTTTAATTAGATGTAACCTATCTGTCCAATTTAGTGTTTTTGTGTCCCATTTTTTTAGTGTATTTTTGACTTCTTGTAGTTTTTTAAAGTTACAATGAAATAGTTGTTCTGAGCTTTGAGGAATATGTACTCCTAGGTATCTCCAGGGTTTGTTTAAATATGTGTAATGAAATTCTTCTGTGATTCGTTTCAGTTGTGGTCAGGGGTCGTTTCGTAGAAAAAGAGCTAGGGGAACTCATTAGCATAACTCATTATCATATGCCACACCCCCTGACATCACCGGAAGTGTGTCATAAGGCCACACACCCCGCCCCCAACGGTCCCAGCCGCCAACGCCAGCCTTGCAGCTTTACCGCCGAGCCCCATGAGGGCTTGTATATTCAGTATCACTTTCTTTAAACATTTCAGCATAGAAAAGTCATGTCTTATCCAGTGTTCCCTCTAAGCTGAGTCGGTGTGAGCTAGCTCACAGTTTTTTAGCCTCTGGCTCAGACATTTTTCTCTTAGCTCAGGAAGGATGTCTCCAGAGCAAACTAATTTATGCAGTAGCCAAATTGCTTGCTCACAACTTTAATGCCAGTAGCTCACAAAGTAGAATTTTTGCTCACAAGGCTCCACAGCTTAGAGTCTCATCTATCATCAATTGATTAAATTAGCTAAATTTCTGTAACATTTTTAAAAAGCTGAATTCAAAACTGTACTGATAAGAAAAAAATATGACACATATGGAAACATGTAAAATTTCCTCCTGTAATGTATTCAGCCTGACATGCTCGGACTTGCCCGGGCTGGCCAGCCACAATTCCTCAATAACTTCAAGTCTAAAGACAATGGGTCCGTAGGATCCTAGCCGGCCCAATGAAAGGGCTAGGTCCCAAGCCGGGAGACCAATGGGTCTCTTGGTTACTGTAAATAGCCTATCGGGAGTAGGGGGTGTGTTTAGGTGAGCTTGGTGGCGGGTTTTCTGAATGAATATAAACCGGCATGCGAGCCGGTCAGTTGTCTTTGTTCTTGACTAAATAAAGGTATGCTTCGCTGAAATCACTCCCCATGTGCATACTTTTCACTGGTGACGAGGATGGGATCTATGACCCCATGAACAGAGACCCGGACGCCAACATGAGCACCGCATTGAGCTCCTTCGCATCCCGGCTACGGCTCATTGCTCCGCTCCCGGCTCCGCTTCGCACCCTGCTGACCCCAAGAGCAGGAGCGCCCTTCGCAACGTCCCAGCCGCCGCCGTCCCAGAGCCAACCCAACCACGTGGCTGCAACACAATGGCGACTCCCCAGAGCAACATCGCCGCTTTCGATATCTCCCGCCCCACCGAATGGGAGGCCTGGCTTGAGATCAAATGCCAGAATATCACGGACGACGGGATGAAGAAGGACCATTTCCTCCAGTTGTGCAACATGAGTACCGTCCTACTCCTCAAGGACCTCATCGCTCCAAAAAAGACAACAGAGGAGTCCTACACAGCGCTGGTCCAGGCGCTGACGGATCACCTTGCACCCAAACCCACAAAATTTGCAAAGCGGATGGACTTCTGTGTGAGGGTACAAGGGCCAGACGAGTCCGCCTACGACTTCCTGGCAGGACTCCGGCGGGCGGCCACTAACTGCGCTTTCCCGAGTCTATCGGACACCCTGCTGACCCAATTCCTGGTGGGCCTGCGAGAGCCCAAACTCCAGCGGAAACTGGTCAGCCAGAACGACCTCGACCTGGACAAGGCGGTCCGGGAGGCCTCCGCCTACGAGAAGGCCCACCGAGACCGCTGCGCCAAGGTGGTCCACCGCACGCAAGCAAGCAAGCAGCGGATCCGACGCCTCAGGCGAGGAGGAAGTCCTCCAGCTCTGCCAGTGGACTTCACAGTGACCCAAACACTCGTCCTCCAGGACCAGCAACACCTCGACTCCAAACCTGTGCTGTTTCCAGAACGTGGTCTGCCGCTCCTGCAACAAAGCCGGGCACATTGCAAAGGTCTGCCGAGCCAGAGGACCACGCCCGAGATCTGCCACGCACCAGACCACCATGGAACAGCCCTTCGAGCTCCACACCGTATCGTCCCACTTTCCGCAACACCAGGTCTGTAACTTGCCCCCCGACGGCCCTAACAAAATGCATGTGACGGTCCTCATAGAGGGAGGCCCCTGCACCATGGAGATCGACACCCAGTCGACCCACTCTATCATATCCGCGGATACGCTCCGCTCATTGTGTCCAAAAGGGGGGCCACCACTACAGAAGTCACGGGGTTTCTGGCTACGGGACTTTAACAAGAACCCTGTGGCGGTGGTGGGCTGGGGCAAGTTCAGGGTCCAGTTCCAAAGCTTCAAGGGCCAACTGGACCTACTGGTGGTGGACCAGCCTCTCTCCAGTTTGCTTGGACTAGCATGGTTCGAAGCCCTGGGACTCTCCGTGAAGGGCATCAACCAGGTCGGGACACATGATTTTGGGACGGTGTGCGCTGAATTCCCCCGCGTCTTCGATGGAACCCTGGGGCGGTTCACGGGCCCTGCCATCTCCCTGGACCTCGACCCCGCGGTACACCCCATCCGCATCAAAGCCCGGCTGCTCCCGATTGCCATGAAGCCGAAGGTGGAGGCCGAACTCGACCGCCTGGTAGCACAAGGAGTGCTTGAACCAGTAGCATCGGCCCGGTGGGAGACCCCCATAGTCACACCGGTCAAACCGAATGTGGAAGTCCGCATCTGCGCGGACTATAAATGCACGATCAATAAAGCCTTACAGGCCCATGCGTACCCGGTGCCTGTGGTAAGCCATGTGCTAGCGGCCCTAGCAGGGGCCCGGGTGTTCGGCAGATTAGACTTGGCCCAGGCGTACCAGCAACTGCTGGTGGACGCCGCCACGGCCGAGGCACAGACCATTTCGACCCACAAGGTGGCGTTCAAAGTGCACCGCCTCCAGTTCGGGGTCTCAGTCATGCCGGGGATCTTTCAATCTTTTATGGATTCCCTCCTTAAAGGCATCCCCGGGGTTCAGCCGTTTCTAGATGACGTGCTGATCACCACGCCGGACCCCTCGTCCTTCGCAGACCGTCTGAAGGCCGTATTGCAACGCTTTGACGCGGCAGGCCTTAAGGTCAAACGAGAGAAGTGCCTCCTAGGGGTGCCGCGAGTGGAATTCCTGGGCTTCGCCGTGGACGCCTCCGGCCTGCATCCCTCCCCGGAAAAGATGGAAGCCATCACTCACGCTCCAGCTCCGAAGTCCAAAACGGAGCTACAAGCGTTCCTGGGCCTGGTAAACTTCTACCACTCCTTCTTACCCCTAAAGGCGTCCGTGGCGGAACCTCTTCACCGCCTCCTCGACAAGTCAGCACCATGGGTCTGG
>NW_015168045.1:1235596-1253350 GCF_001447785.1 Gekko japonicus
TCCATCACTACTTGTATGGTCGCCCATTCATGATCCTGACGGACCACAAGCCACTTCTGGGCCTCCTCGCACCCAACCGGCAAACCCCACTGATGACCTCACCTAGGGTGCTACGCTGGTCTATTTTCCTGGCGGGGTATGCAATACAACCTCGTCCATCGGCCTGGGAAGGCGATGGGCCACGCCGACGCTCTGAGCCGCCTGCCCCTGCCCAAGTGTGACCCCGACCTGGCACCCGCGCTCCTGGTCGCACGCCTGGAAGCTCTCCCGGACCAGCCGGTCCACGTCAAGGAGGTGGCCCGCGGCACCTCCAAGGACAAGATTCTGGGGAGGGTCTTGGACTGGGTGGTGAGGGGGTGGCCCGAGGCCAAAGGTGACCCGGACATTGCGCCCTTCGCTAACCGCAAAAATGAACTCTCGACCCACAAGGGTTGCTTGCTGTGGGGAAGCCGGGTGGTCATCCCCTCGCCCTTAAGGGAACTGGTCATCACCGTCCTGCACGAAGCACATCTGGGGGTGGTGCGTATGAAAGCCCTGGCCAGGAGTTACGTGTGGTGGCCGGGGCTAGACAAAGACATCGAGGACGTGGTCAAGAGATGCCAGCGATGCCAAGCCTCACGACCAGAACCACCTCGAGCGCCAGAGAGGGCCTTGGAATCCTCGCACCGTCCCTGGTCCCGCCTCCACCTGGACTTCGCGGGGCCCTTCCAGGGCCAGCTTTTCTTCATCTTGGTGGATGCGTACAGCAAGTGGCTGGAAGTGGTTCCAGTGCCCTCCACATCTTCACAGGCAGCGATCCGGGCCATGTGGAGGATATTCAGCGCACAAGGGATCCCCGACACGCTGGTCACAGACAACGGGACAGCATTCACCTCCGCCGAGTTCCAGGCCTTCACAAGATACTATGGAATCCGCCATGTTCGATCCGCCCCGTTCCATCCCGCTACCAACGGCCAGGCCGAGAGCATGGTGTGCACCATGAAGGATGCGCTCCACCGCCTGGACTCCTCCGATTGGGACTACAAACTGGCGGCCTTCCTCTATCGTCAACGCACCATGCCCCACACCACTACAGGCCGCAGCCCTGCCGAACTACTTCTGAGCCGCTGCCTGGCCTCCCGTATAGATCGGCTACACCCTGACCGGGCCCCCCCGGAGGCCCCGGGCACAGAGACATACGAGGCTGCCAGGGGGTTCTTCCCGGAGGATCCCGTGTACGCACGGAACTACGGCCGGGGCCCCACATGGATTCCAGCCCAAGTCATTCAGGTTAAAGTCCCTCGTTCGTACGAGGTCTCCTGCGAGGATGGCCAGATCCTCCATCGGCACATCGATCAGCTGCGCCGCCGCATGCTACCGCTGGACCCAGAGGATCTGGACGGGGACAGGGACCCGGAGCCTTCTACACCGGCCCCACTTCCGGAACCAGACCCACAGCCGCCATTCCGGACTGAACCTGAGCGGCCCACCGCCCGAACCCAGCCCCACAGCCGCCATTCCGGACTGAACCTGAGAGCCCTCGGGTCGAGGTACCGGCCACCCCGGCTACACCAGACCCCTCGCCGGGCCTGGTACACTCGGCTCCAAGAGCCCCCGAGGCAGAAACGATAGCCACCCCGGAACCTCGCCGCTCGACCCGCCCCAGGAAGCCACCAGTGCACCTGAAGGACTTCGTCTGCAGGTGCATTGCGAACCAAGGGGGGAGGGGTGTAATGTATTCAGCCTGACATGCCCGGATTTGCCCGGGCTGGCCAGGCACAATTCCTCAATAGCTTCAAGTCTAAAGACAATGGGTCCGTAGGATCCTAGCCGGCCCAATGAAAGGGCTAGGTCCCAAGCCGGGAGGCCAATGGGTCTCTCGGTTACTGTAAATAGCCTATCGGGAGTAGGGGGTGTGTTTAGGTGAGCTTGGTGGCGGGTTTTCTGAATGAATATAAACCGGCCTGCGAGCCGGTCAGTTGTCTTTGTTCCTGACTAAATAAAGGTATGCTTCGCTGAAATCACTCCCCGTGTGCATACTTTTCACCTCCAAATTTATATTAGTCAATACTTTATGTTTACATGTACTCATAGGAATGTAAACTAAATGGAAATCAGGTTAATCCAGGGTCCTTAGAGAGAATTAACCAGGTAGCCTTCCTCAGCTTTTCCAGTCTCCTCTGCCCCCCATGAAAAATCCACTGTACAGTTGGAAGCTGTATATTCTAACAAAATCTATGATAGGCGAACACTGCAGAAATTTCCTGATTAGCTCTTAGCTGTGTCAAGGTAACCCATTCATAAGCGTTCATATTCTTATGGGTGAAGGCCTGGGATTGTATTTATCAGCCCCCCAACAGTACTTTAATACATGAAGAAGTGAACAGGAAAAGAGATGAATTTCTAATGGTTCTCAGTGTATCTTTACAAGACAGTGTTTATTACAAAATATAGGAAACACATGAAATATTTGGATAATCAGAAGTAATAGTAATGATAATGATGATTAAAATTACATTTGTATCTGCATTGCCTGTTTCAAGCATTTTAAGCTCAAGTTATGTACTATATTTTCTTCCTTAATCATTTTCAATCATTTTTTTTCCAAATGCAGCCTTTGGGGCTGCTTTTTTGAGAGGAAAACTGGGAGAAAATGTTTTAAATTTTCTCTTTCCCTTCAACTTACCACTCCCCTGAAAAACAGCTCTAATAGATGCAGCTGGAAGATTTAAAAAATGTAAAATAAACATGGGGAAAATGTAATGTGTAGTTTGTAATTTGTTTGTGTGTAGTTTGTAATGTGTAGTTTGTAATTCTTTCCACAGTCACATAAGGCTGGTCAGTATTATTATTCCCTATTATAGATGGGGGCCCAGGCTAAGCCCCCATATGAAAGGCCCCTTGTCCCACAAGAAAACTTTGGGGAAACTTTGTCCCACAAGAAGACTTTGGGCAAGAGCAAAATGCACAAAATTGGGGAGTGACTCCTCACTGCCTAGGGTGACAAGTCACCACCAGCCACTCTAAACTAACCCTCAGTCAAAAGACCAAAGGGCCAAGTCTCCAGCTCCACTGGGTATTAATCAAGAAGTCAGCCCTACAAGCCCTACAAGCAGTGTTCCCTCTAAGCTGAGTTAGTGTGAGCTGGCTCACAGTTTTTTAGCCTCCAGCTCACACATTTTTCTCTTAGCTCAGGAAGGATGTCTCCAGAGCAAACTAACTTATGCAGTAGCCAAATTGCTGGCTCACAACTTTAATGCCAGTAGCTCACAAAGTAGAATTTTTGCTCACAAGACTCCACAGCTTAGAGGGAACATTGCCTACAAGTAGGACTCATACAAGCGGAGTTCAAAAAAACAATTACTTTGGTAGCTGTAGCCAATGTAGGACAAGGTACTGGAATTAGATGAAGCCCCCAAACCCAAATAACTACATATATGGTTCTACTAATTTTAATTAGAGAGGAACTGGGGAATTGAAAGGGTGTCCCTTACTTTTTAACAAACCTGGCTAATCATATTTTGAATGAACAGTTTATTTCATTCCTTACAACTAGATCAGGATAAGCACTGTAGTATTAACCCACAAATGGAGCTGCGGTGGCTCAAGTGGTTAAGACGCTGAACTGCAGGCTGTGGAAGGTCGGTAGTTCAGCAGTTCGAGACCCGAGTTGCCGCATGACGGAGTGAGCTCCCGTCTCTAGTTCCAGCTCCTGCCAACCTAGCAGTTCGAAAGCAAGAAATTGCAAGTAGATAAATAGGTACCACTTTGGTGGGAAGGTAACAGCATTCCGTGCTCCTTGGTGTTTAGTCATGCCGGCCACATGACCACGGAAACATCTTCGGACAGCGCTGGCTCTTCGGCTTTGAAACGGAGATGAGCACTGCAACCCTAGAGTCGGATTCGACTGGCTTTCAAGCAAGGGGACCTTTACCTTTATTAACCCACAAATGAGCATATGACTCTGAGATGAGAAACAGAAACAGAAAAAGAAGCTTCATGGCAGCTAGAATCTTAATTCAGAAATCGAGACCTCTAATGCGAACCATCAGTCACTTTCTTTAGAGAAGCCACTGACAGCATAGATATGGCTGCCTATATTTTCTGTTCTTGTAACTTTTTCAAAATTACTTTTATGAAAAAATAGAGGATGGAGCAAGTATTTATCGTGGTATTTCTTCTAAGGGATCATAACCCAATTTCTGAGAATATGCCAGTTTATAATCGCCTCCTGTATTTATCACCATGGTAGAAACCACAAATTTGGGACTTCCGGTCTATGGAACAGCGATGGCGGATGCTCTCCTCACAACGGGGAAGGGCAAATCACACACCAGCAGCCTGGAGAGGTGCCACCTCAAGTGACCCCTCGCGGAGCCTTTGTGATAGGCTCCAGGCCAGGGGGCTTTTGAGGGGTAGCCTCTTCAACGGTGCAATGCCGGAGAATTGAGGCTTCCCTCCGCCCCAATGGTCCAGTCGTTGAGTGGCCTTCAGGCACAAGCTGGACTGACCAGGACAAGCGCCGGAGTTCGAGCGGAATGGCGAACAACCGAGCACAGTCAGAAATTGACCGACAATGAATGTGAGTTCTGGAAAAATGGAGGAGTTTGAAAAGCGATCCCCCCACACGCGGTTGAAAAAGTGACTGCAAAGAGGGACGCCTCTTATGCGAATGAGCGGATAACGGACACGGAGGGGGAGGAAATAAACCGAAAGTGTTTTGAGAGACTTATCTGAATTGTGAAGTCTGCTGTTAAGCCCATTACTGGAGCAATAATCTCACTGAGCACCTTCTTGAAGTCTTCCCGATCTGTTTCAGGAACCCCCTGAAACCTGAGAATCATGTTAGCTTTTTCCATCTGAAGCTGCAAGTCACAGTTCTCTTGGCAATTCTGCTTCATTTCAACCTCTCCCATCCTTTTCTTCAACTTCTTACTTGTCTTGTTAATCTCTTTAATTCTCTTTAATTCTCTCGTTTGCCTGCTCCACTTTTTTCTCTGTCTCGTTCAGCTGGAGCTGCTGTGCCGCGGAGTTTTTATTCATCACAGTCAATTGCTGGTTAATACCATCGAGTTGTTCCATCACTGGCTTAAGCATATCCACCAGGAGTTTGAGGACATCTGCTCCCTCTTCCGGTCTCGGAGTCTGCCCGCCCGGCTTCGTTTTAAACTTTCTCTCCTGGGCCTCCATCTTTCCCATTTTGTTTACAATTTCTGCTGCTTCCCCACAACTTGGAAAACTCACTAAACAACTTCTCAGATCAGTCTCTCAAAACACTTTCAGTTTATTTCCTCCCCTCTCCCCCTTTGTGTCCGTTAACCGTTCTTTCGCATAAGAGGCGTCCCTCTTTGCACGCGCGGGGGGGGGGGGAGATCGCTTTTCAAAGTACTCCATTTTATTCAGAACTCCCGTTCATTGTCGGCCAGGTTATCTGACCACGCTCGGTTTTACGCCATTCCGCTCGATCTCCGGTGCTTGTCCTGGTCGGCTTCGTTTTAAACTTTCTCTGCTGGGCCGCCATCTTTCCCGTTTTGTTTACAATTTCTGCCGCTTCCCCACAACTTGGAAAACTCACCAAACGACTTCTCAGATCAGATCAGTCTCTCAAAACACTTTCAGTTTACTTCCTCCCCTCTCCCCCTTTGTGTCCGTTAACCGTTCTTTCGCATAAGAGGCGTCCCTCTTTGCAATCTCTGTTTCCGATCGTGGGGGGGGGGATCGCTTTTCAAACTACTCCATTTTATTTAGAACTCCCATTCATTGTCGGCCAGGTTATCTGACCACGCTCGGTTTTACGCCATTCCGCTCGATCTCCGGCGCTTGTCCTGGTCAGTCCAGCTTGTGCCCAAAGGCCACTAAGCAACTGGACCGTCAGGGCGGAGGGGAGCCTCAATTCTCCGGCATTATGCCATTGAAGAAGCTACCCCTCAAACGTCCCCTGGCCTGGAGCCTATCGCAAAGGCTCCATGGGGGTGTCACTTGAGGTGGCACCCCTCCAGGCCGCTGGTGTGCAATTCGCCCTCCTCCGTTGTGAGGAGAGTGTCCGCCATCGCTGTTCCATTGAACGGAAACCCCAATTTTTGGTTTTATTAAGGTAACTTCTGCCCCTGTATCTCTCCAGCCTAATACTTCTTCACTGCTAACCTCCACTGACTTCATATATTCCTTGTTGAAATCTTCCTGTACTTTCCATACTTGTTAGACTCTAGCTGGTCTTTCTGTTTGGGGTTCTTCAGGTACAGGGTTTGATTGGAGTTCTGTAACTGTTTCAGTCTTTTTAACTAAATTAACAGTCTTGGCTGAGGTTTGTTGTTTTCCTTTCTCCAATTTTGGACAATGGAATTTTGTATGTCCTTGACAGTTAACACACCATCCCTCTCTTTCTATTGGCTTGGGAGTGTTCTGCCTCGCAGGGTTGGTTATAGTTGGCTCAGTTTTCTCTGAGGTGTCCCAAACTTTATTTTTCTTGATGGGGCTGGAAAAGAAATCCTCCCAAGTCCCCTTCTACTTCATCTAATAAAGTGGTCGCTTCATTTACAGTTTTAATTTTTTATCTCTCAGGTCCCATCTCAGCTGTGTGGAAACTTGTCTGTAAAACTGTTCCAAACCAATTAATTGCTTCAGTTCTTCAAATGTCTTTACTTTGCTCTCCTTAAACCATCTGGTTAAGGCTCTTTCTAAATGAAAACCTAGCTTTGCATACATTTTGCACTGTTTTCTTCTATTTTTTCCAAAAGCTTTCCTGCTTTGTTTGGCTGTGAGTCCATACCTCACTTTCACTCTTTTTTTGAAGAGAAAATTAGAGGCTTCCTCATCCTTTATATCTGAGTGAACTTCACTCAGTCCTCCACAAATTTGTGGCTGCAAATAAATCATTCTGGCCTTATCTGGAACCCCAAAGCTAAAGAAACAACCCTCCACATCATCCCCTTTTTGATAATGAGGAAATTTCTTTTGTTCTACTGTGGGACTATCTCCACTTCTGAGTGGAGGTGGCAATTCTGCCCTTAACTGTATTCCCTTCGTCTTCATAGTATACATTTCTTTTTCATTTTCGTTAACTGTATTTGTTGTTCTCTTTCTGCCTCAATCCTGACCTTTTCTGCCTCAACCCTGGCTTTTCCTTTTTCTCTCTCAGTTAAATTTTCATTCTCAAAATTTCCACCTCCTGCTTAGGATTTTCCCCAGCTGTAGTTTCATCCTCTCCCTGACATTCCCCATGTGTCTCTCTGGGTCTGTGGGGTGGCACAGGATTTCTGAGGTAATTTCTCCCAAATTTATAAAATATTTTCTTATTTTGGTTTGTATTTGTGGTGGGACAAACTAGTTGTGGGTTTTATTTTTGTATCATGATGCTGCCACCGAATATGATGATCTCATCCTCTTCCCTCCCTCACACGCAGGGTTTTTCCTTCTGTCTGAGTACATAGAACTGCCCTGAAAATCATTTAGACTCCCACTATTCACCATAGATGGGCTCAAAATTATCAATGAGATCATCTTTCATGAAGAGAGGACTATCAGACAATTATCTTGCCGAATTCATCACTAAATTAGTGCAATATTTCAAATGCTTAAAAGCCATCTGAACATAGTAATGTAAGGTGTACATAAATGTAATAATGGAAAAGTCATATTTTCCCCTTTACATTAATTTCAGTTTAATCATCCAAAATATTCATTCCAGCATAGTTCAGTTACAGCAATATAAATGGGGGTACTTTCCCCAATGTACAGGTATGCCCTTGCCCCAAACCTTTTCTTTTTCATCATCTTTATTGATTGTTCTCAGCAACTGAAAGCTAGAAACACAATAATAGGTTATGCACCAAAGCTGCAATCCTAAGAACACTTTCTCAGGAATAAACCTCACTGAATAAAATGGGACTTATATCTGAGAAGAACTGATTAGGATTGCTCCTTCAGGATGCATTTCAAGTCACTTTTGACATGCATTAAATCAGGTTATACCTGACTGGGGGTGTGGGGAGAGGTATTTGCAAACTTCCTGCATTGTGCAGGAGGTTGGATTCTATGATTCTTATTCAGTATGATTCTATGAATCTGGGATTCTAAAACAAAATTTAATCTAGGTTTAGAATCCCAGTTTTGGGGTGGGGAAGCTACTTCTGCTTAATCTGTGTTCCTGCAATTATATTTCATGAGTAACCAGAGTTAGTTTCTAAATGGGATTCTCCATGTGAGAAGAGATGGGAGATGTAAGGAGAAGCAACCTGTATGCATACCAAAGAAAGGGGAGATTAATGCACATCCTGGTTTAATATCAATTATAAGTGATGTCTAAATGTAGCCAAAATGTGCCAAATGTAAAGGAAATAGCTGCTTAAATCATCAATGGGAACTGCATAGCAGGTTTGTACTTATAATTTCTACACCGTCATAATCACACCATTATTCAAACAAAAACTGTGTATGTTGCAGAATTGCTGGCCATTGTAATAAGCTTTTAAATTTAGATAGTAGCTGAGCTATGTGTGCCAAATTACAAATTTTGTTCTAGAAGTCACAAATCATTGTCCAAAAATACATGTGCACACAGATAAACACACAACCTGCCCCTCCTTTTTTATATATGGCTCAAGCTTTTAAAAGAAACATTTGCTATAAATGAAAATGTCCCAGTCTTTGTGAAAATAGCTTCAACTGTCTTTTCAACCAGAGAGAGGTATGTTGAAATTAAGTGTTAAGTATTGCCATAATAATTTATTATCCAATCTTGTTGCTAGGAAGCCAAGGTAAGCACTAATGGAGGCACCAGATTAAAAATTAACAATTCAATCACACAGGATACCCGCAACAGCATCGCAATTGACATTACATAAATATATTGTTGTTTAGGAAGCCTTTTCTTGTCTCCTGGATCCTATTTGTCTGATAAGCCTGTGCCAACAAAGGGATTGTGATAATTATAATTTACTACACATACTGGGACAACTGATAAATGATTTATTGATTTCACCTTAGAGAAATAATCCTTCATTTTGTGTCCTAAAATACACTTAAAGAATACAATGAATGGAAGCACCAGACCAGACTATATCACAGTCACTTTACAGATTCTGGTTGAGGATATACAGAATTATAACTTGAATATACCAGCTCTCTCTCCCACAGCGGAGAACAAAATTATTCTATAAATGCGGCCCCCACCTCCCATTGAGCTTGCACTGGCGGGAGGGGGCAGATTTTTCTTCTCCAAAGGAGGAGGCACATCAGTTCCCAGTTGGGCTGCAGTGAGCGGGCTGAAGTGGAGTGGCTTGGCCAAAGAGGCACTGGCCTGGGCTTATGCTGCTATTGTTTGAGGAGAGGCATGGTCCTCCTCCTCATGTTCTAGTGATACATCTTGGCGGTAATGACCTGGGCCTGGTCAAAGGTAAAACCCTAGTCATTCAGGCCAAGGCGGACCAGTGGCCTGGGGTGTGGCTGGTCTTGTCTGCAATGTTGCTGTGCCAGGTGTAGCGTAATCTAGGGGATCCAAGGTGCTTGGACCAGGTGAGGAGAAATGCCAATCAGCAGCTCAAAAATGCTATGGAAGGTGGCTTGGGCCTCTTCTTGTTTCACCCTGATTACAGGTTGAGTTAATGGACCTGTATAGGGGGGATGGGGTGAGCCTCTCTAACAAGGGCAACAATATGTTTCTTACTGTGGACTTAAAGACAGTTGAACATTTGGATAATCATCTGCAAATCCAGAGGGTTTTACTTACGTTCAATAGTGCAAAAATTCCCAAAATTTTGTTGAGTCAAAAAACATTCCTAAAGGGCAAAGGAATTTTTCCATCCCGAGTATTTGTTAACTCAGTTCTCGAACCTTTGGTACTCAGTGGCACTGCACATAGAGACCCACGGAAGAACAAGAGCTTACCCCAGCTGGTGACTGTGTTTAATAAGGAAACACATACGGACATTGAAACCCCGACCATAGAGGTCTCGGACTCTTTCATCAACCCTACCAGGTCCGTGCAAGCAGCGCCTACAGACAGATTGGATGATGCAAAAACAAGCCTACGTGAAAACATCCTAGATATGTCCTGTCATGACTCTTCTTCTCTGGTTGACTTAACCTCCCCTGCAGATTCTCAGCCTGATCCTAAGGAACATCCAGAGATGCCGACACAAGTAGAAATTCACCCACCACCGATAACAGCTGAGAATTCCCCTTTGAGCAGCAAGGGAGAGATTGTGTGGCCAAATACGAGCCAATTAATTAAGGATATATCAGCAGGTTGGCTAATGGGTGTGTGTTCTATGATACCAATGGTGCCCTGGAACAACTAACTAAAGGTGATTGACTCGTAACATCTTCCACACCCTCGCCACCTAAGCTCTCCATTACCTCGGATATCAAAATCATCTCCTGGAACGTGGCCGGCTGGCGGAATAAAGGCAAAGATGCCAAGTTTATAAGTTATCTTAAAGGGTTTGACATTATATTCCTGCAAAAAACCTGGTCTCCAGGCCAGATTTACCGTGAAGTTTGCCAATCCTACAACCTACCAGCTTTCAGGACCAATACAAGGGGCCGTTTCCAAACTGGACTATCTATACTTGTCTCCTTTCATCTTAATTTGGATTACATCACCCTACAGACAAACAGCCATATGGAAGAGACTATTAAGCTTATTTTCGATAAATTTTGTCTGATTATTGTAAATATCTACGTACCCTCTGCTCTAGGAAATGTAACCCTCTCTCAATATTGGGAACGTTTGGCTACACTAATGGAGGAACTAGAGAGGAAATGCCCCTCTACTGAAATAATTTTAGCAGGTGATTTTAATGCAAGGATAGGCAATGATTGTAGCATATTTCCCAAAGTTATTGAAATTGATCAAGATGACACTTTTCCACTCACTTTTTCTTATGCAAGACAATCCAAGGACAGCCTCCTAAATTCAGCAGGTATTTGTCTTGCTAAATTTTGTATGCAATATAATAGAATTTGGTTAAATGGCTTGACTGACTTTCCAAACTCTGGAGAGTTCACTTTTGTTTCCAGGAGGGGATGCAGTGTTATTGACTATTTCCCAATTTCTCCATCACTGAAACCCTGTTAGAGATTTCACAGTGGGTGACTACACTATTAGTGACCATCTTCCCTTAATTTTGACTTTTCAAGTTAGTCTTCATTCCAACCCTTCCCATAACTTGATTTTGCAATCTCCCAAGATCAACTCACTGCCTAGAATATTCTGGAATGATTGTACGAAACGGAAAGCTCTGCAACTTTTAAAATCTGGCCCGGCTGTGGAGTACAGATCCTCCTTATTAAGTGTTATGGACCCTACTGCAGCCATATCATCTTATAACTCCCTAATATCCCACATTTCTGAATCACTGTGTGTAAGATCAGGGTGCCCAGGCAGGGGGGCAATTAATCTAATAAACCCCACATGGTTTGACAGAGAATGCAAACAAACAAAAACATTATTACGTAATGTTTACAGCCATTACTGTGAATCGAAAGCCCTAACTCTCCCACCAGAATATTTCAAACTTAAGAATCAGCTGCACCAATTTATTTAAAAAAAGAGATATTACTATTTTAAGACCCAGTGGGATGAGCTATACCATGCCACAACTTTAAACTACTCAAAAAAGTTCTGGGCCATAGTCTCTGGTGCATTCCGTGCTGATGATCCTTCTATGTCTGCCATTTCTTCTCATGTCTGGTTTCAGTACTTCTCAGACTTGTACTATCAAGAACCATCTTGCATCGAGTTTCTAGAGCCCCTCTTAGAATCACTGTCTATGTTGCCTTCTGTTGCTGCATATCGGCAGATTAAAAACAGGATATTGAGCACCAGAAATTATACAGTTTAGCCAATAAAACCTGCTCCCCTTTGAGTTTCGAGATCCCTCTTACTACAGGGAAGATGGCCTCATATTTATCTTTCCTGCAAGTCCCACAACACCGCAGAGTATTTACTCTGGCCAGATGCAATGCTATGCCTTCCGCCATTTTATATGGCAGATTTAACAAGATATCTCACTTAGCCAGATACTGCAAACAAAATTGTGTTGAGTCAATTACTCATGTCCTTCTGCATTGTCACCTGTATGTGAATCTAAGGCATATATATTTGCATTCTACTTTAAGCAGCATGGTGGATTGCCCTGATGCACTTAAGGTACACAGACTTCTAAATGATCTCTGTTCTGACATCACTGAGAAGGTGGCCAAGTTTCTCCATTCTGCTTTAAAGCTGCACCAAAGGACCCCAGAGACATAATATTTTCATAGGTGTGTTTTAGCCTGCTCTTAAATTGTACAATCTAGAGATATAGTATTTTTAATAGGTGTGTTTTCAATCTGCTCTTAAATCATATAATCTGTATTGACAATTTATGCCAATAAAGGCTAACTTGAACTTGAACTTGATATTTCTTACTGATTTGAGGCAAGGAGAGCTGGTGGTGCTGGACCGCTTGGTGGGGGCGAAAGCCTAAGCAGAGGGGTAGCGCGATCAGGTAGTTGAAAATGGTGAGCACCTGGGCGTTGTTACAAGGGAATTAAAGGGTCCTCCAAGAACGGCTTTTGGGCCTTTGCGGCTCAAGGCTGGGAAGGGGTGATCTTCCTTAGAACCAAAAGGGGTTGCCATATTATTTTTTAAAAGATCAAGATTACTGTTGTCTACCATCTTTGAAATATACAAACTCACTTAAAGGTAAAGGTAAAGGTTCCCTTGCTCGAAAGCCAGTCTAATCCGACTCTAGGGTTGCGGTGCTAATCTCCGTTTCAAAGCCGAAGAGCCAGCGCTGTCCAAAGACGTTTCCGTGGTCATGTGGCCGGCATGACTAAACACCAAGGCGCACGGAATGCTGTTACCTTCCCTATTTATCTACTTGCAATTTCTTGCTTTCGAACTGCTAGGTTGGCAGGAGCTGGAACTAGAGACAGGAGCTCACCCTGTCTTGCGGCACCCGGGTCTTGAACCACTGAATTCCTGACCTTCCACAGCCTGCAGTTCAGCGTCTTAACCACTTGAGCCACCGCAGCTCCTTGAGCCACAAAATCACTCAATCTTCATCAATTTAGTCATCTGCCAAACCTTATTAATCCATATTCAACAAATCCCCAGTTTCCAGTTTTTTAAAATTAGCATTTTTGCCACCAGTCCAAGATCACATTCAGATATTGCGTTCTGCAGTAAAGGTAAAGGTTCCCTTGCTCGAAAGCCAGTCGAATCCGACTCTAGGGTTGCGGTACTCATCTCCGTTTCAAAGCCGAAGAGCCAGCGCTGTCTGAAGACGTTTCCGTGGTCATGTGGCCGGCATGACTAAACACCAAGGCGCACGGAACGCAGTGCTCATACATAAGACCTAAAAGAATAGCCTTAGGATTTTTTAGGATGCTGGAACCTAAACATATAATTAATTTCTGTGGTATCTTATTCCCAAGACCTTTAAATTGCTTCTCACATTAAAATAATAGGATTCAAGTTTATTTATTTATTTATTTGATTTATACTCTGTCCTTCCTGCCGAGGCAGGCTCAAGGCAGCTTACATAAAATGCATATATAAATATAATTAAAATCCATCATAAAAACAACCAAAAACCATAAACAAATCAAATCAAAGTTATAATATTATGGATTTGAATCACGCATTTTTACCTTAGCACTGAAGTATATTGACTTGAATCCTTCTGTTATGTGAGGAACCTTGCTCCAACACAGCAAGAATCCTTCAGATGAAATAAGTCACCTCTGAACACTTCAAGGCTCCTCACCTACAGGGATAGGTTCTTTGGATCCCACCTATTATTTGTAGCCTTTGCCAAGCTTTCTGCTGATTTTCAATATCCCCAAGTAGTTCCTGGGGGTCCCTTCCCCACAGGAATAGCAATTGGGGGGACACTTTGGGCTCCAAAGGGTAGTGGAGGAAACAAAGTCCTGCTTGGCATCTGGAATTCCCTTCCATCCATACCAGTCCTCCATGGGATCCACTTGAAGTACATTATAAGGTGAACACAGATGTTAATATTTGTATTACAAATGGTTTAAGGGAAAGCAGGTTTAAATTTCACAAGTGGAAATATCTTGAACCCGTATAAATAAATGCTGAATACAATCCAAAGAGCTTTGAAATGGGCAATAGATGAAACCAGGTAGGTGATGTATATTGTATAAATACATTTCATTTGATTTTTCTCTTGAGCTCTGCATATCAATCAGGTATGAATTTTGCCTACTGACAAAAACAAGGTAATGATTTGCAGTGCAATCCTTAAAAGATTTTCACTCATGGACTTAGAAAGCTGAAACTTTGCATAGGACTGCATTCTTAGTTTATCTATAGCCATCTGTAGCCTTCCTGCAGTTACTTGCATACAACAAATATGTAACATTCTTCAACTTTTTTATCGAAACCATGTTAATCAATTTAATGCATCTCAGCAATCCTAGAACATGCATAACTCTTATTCTGGTCTCAGTGAAAAAGATGTTAAACTGTAAATGCCATAAGAATTTCATCTAAATTCACTTGTAAAGAATATCTTACTCCTGAATTCTTGGTTCATGTAAATATCATGTAAAAATTATGACAGTAAAGAGTATTCTATCTCTTCTTATGGTGTCTTCACTCAGTATACCAAGCATAGTGTCAGTTTTTATTAAAGCAAAATATGCTGCCAACCTTTCTTATGGAATATGGTATAGCAATGTGGTGTGAGTACTTTGCTTTTTCAATAGCCTTAACTTTTGTCAAGAGGCAACATAACTTTTAGCCAAAAGAAAGGATAAAAAAATTATCTTTCTCAAGTCAGCATTATCTGAATAAGCCTTCCTGTGGTTTCTTCAGCAATCAGAAAGAGTAGAAAATGTTTCTAATAATAATCCACAGGAATCCTGGTCTGTATCTGGTGGTTGGTGTGCATCTAACAGAAATCTTTTCATTTTTGTGCTGAAATATTCTTCATTCTACAAGCTGACTGCTGGCTGGCACACAATCTAACCTGAAGGCTATGGATCAGCAGGTAAACGCAGAAATTCTATTAGTTTTCAGACCTGAGGTTTACGCCTTTCATTTCAAATAAAATCAAAATCCTACACATGAATAGGTAAGGCACGGAGTGCAGATCCATTCCTAAAACCACCCTGTAATAACAGAACCAGTAAGAAGAAAGTTGTTTCAGCATTTCGCAGATACTGTATTTCCTGTGCTCAGTGACTCTGCCAAGGGAAGTAAGTGGGAGACATAAAAGAGATCCACTTTGAAGAAAAATTAAAACCATGACGAGTGCTATGCTAGGAAAAATGAAACCTTGCAGAGGTACAAAGAAAGACAGACTCCAGTTGTGTTTAATATTAATACATCTGAAGCATGTATAAATTGGAATTCTTTATGTACAGCTGCCTTTAAAAGAACAGACAAACCCTCTTTTAGAAGCTACAGTATTTATCACCAGAATAAGAAACTGGATACACCTGTGAAATAGTGAACTCTTCGACATGCTGAATATGTTTGGGAAAGTAATGCATCCTTTCCCAAGAAACACCTAAGGGTTAGTGAGACTACACTTATGTTTAGTTCTGCACTGTTTCGAAGTATAGATAGTATTCCATGAACATCAGAAACAATTCTATGGCATTAAAAATGAACAAATTTGATACTTATAAGATATAACTTGCTTTTTAAATATACAATAGGCCCTGCAACCTCCTCATACCAGAGGCCATAAAACATTGTAGTCTTCTGGAATTCTCCTTAGTAGAGTGTTTTTAAAGTAGAAATTCTGGTTTACCCTTGAAAAATTCCTTCAAGATAGGTCAGTAGAATGCATGTGCAACACACAGAGTACTGAGTTAGTGACACAGGCAGTGCTCTTAATAGTCTTCTAGGTTCACCCAAGGTGAATTTGTATGCATGAGAAGGTTGCCTTTTTCCCTTTTGGCAGCAGTCATTTGTGCCACATTGGTTAAGTTCAAATGTCACATTCCTGTCTGATGTCACAGGTACAGTTGCCAGGTCCAATCTTCTCCTCAGTGGGGGGATTTGGGAAGGGACAGGGCCATCCTTGATGTGATGATATCACACAGAGTGATGTCATCGCATTAGGGACAGAGCGCCATGCACACACCCTCCCTCTTTCCTCCAAGGTTCCCTTTAAATGGTTGGTGGAAAAGTGGGTGCCATGGGTGCCTTCCCTGCAAGCGGCAAATTCACCACTTACAGGGAAGGCACAGATGGCTCCCGTCTGAAAAGACCAGGCGCTGTGGCACCTGTCCCATAAGCTGCGAATCCATAGCTTGCGAGGCAGGCACACATGGTGCCTGCTGTTTTCAAGCGGAGTCAGAGATGACTGTTGGGGCAGGCCTTCCCCCAACTGGCCAGCTGGCTGGCAGCTGGGGGGCAGCCTGAAAAATTGGGGGATCCCCTGCCCCCACCTGGGGACTGGCATCCCTAGCCACAGGCTTCCACATCCACACTCCATTCCTACCTCCCCTGCTCCTCTCATATTTTCTCTCCCTTCATTTTAGTTTCAGTTTTTGTAAACAGTATTTATCTGACTGACTGGGGAGGCTGCAACTGAATATCACTAGAATATCATCATATCAACATCCCATTGTAACTATAGATGCAGCTGTTTCTCTGAATTCCCAGCTTTCATTTTTTAAAAGTAAGTCTCTAGTCTCTTCCCTTGTGAAGATATACCTTTTTCCTTGTGTCTCTGGAAGGGAAGCAGGTAGAGATTTACTTTTTCTTAAAGTGAAAACTGAGTATTCAGAGCACCTGCTACACCTATTGTTACAAAGGAAGGGTATATCAATAAAGCAACATTCTAGTGCCAATTTAAAAAATTAAAATAAAAAGCCCCTGATAGTGGTGGGGAGGAAAAGGCTGCCATGAGGACAGGGTCAGGAAAAATGACTGCCGTAAGGGGGGTGGAAAATCCAAAATTTCCCACCCACACAACATTCATCCAGGCTTTACTACAATTTCCCCCCAAACTTTGGAGCAAAGTAGGTTTGAGAAAGTTAAGAGAAAAGCCAGGGAAACCCCCAGAGGTGCTCAAATGCACCAGAATACTGTGGGGAAGCAGGAAAAAAAAAAACATGCTTCCCAAAAACATTATACTCAGTGTAAATAACCTATATAGAAATGGCATACGGCTTATGCTTACCATAATGGCTTATTCCTCTGGAAAATCAGAGAGAGATTGTCAGAGGCGGATCTACTGTGAAACTAATGAAGCTTAAGCTTCAGGGGCCCCAATCCCAGGGGGCCCCTGAAGCAACTTTTTTTTAATGAGTGAATTTTTCAACAAAAAATAATAGTATTTTTAAAGTATTTATTAAAATAGGGCCATTTTAGTGACAGAATCATAACCCAGTGGGTTGAAGTAATACTGACCTTAGAATGGAGCATGCTCAGTGTTGTAGCTTCCTCTAAAGTGGGCTGGTTGTTCCCAACAGCCTAGCAGTTCAGTCTGGCCCAGGAAGAAGCTACAACACCATAAGGGTGGGGAAAGGCCTGCACAGATCTTCTTGTTTCAAAGCCTGCTTTGGATTATTGCAGATAAATTATTATTATTTAGAACTGTTGCAATACATGTTTTTAGTATTGTGTTTGTTAATGTTTCTGAGGAGTTTGGCCTGGCCCAGGAAGAAGCTGCACCATAAGGGGAGAGAAAGGCCTGCACAAATCTTGTTTCAAGGCCTGGTTTGGATTACTGCAAGTAAATGTTGGTAATCTGTACAAGTATTAGAGATCTTTTAAAACAAAGGTGAAGTGGGATTCAGGATCCA
>NW_015168045.1:1253413-1254214 GCF_001447785.1 Gekko japonicus
ATCTTTGTGGATGCTGAAGATATTTGTAGCCAATAATATCCTAAAAAGCCTTGCTATGAAGTAATAGCAACTGGACTGGGATGAACAAGGACTCCTATGAAAACCTCCATGCTTTTGTTTATATAGTCTATTGTAATGTTAAATTGCATCAGTTGCATTGCCTCTTTTATGTTTGTGTTTAAGTGTGTTATTCATAAATACATGCAGTTGCAACTTTATGGCTGTAATTGTAGAGATCAAGACCCCAAGAGGAATAGCAATGAGTTCAAGAAAGTACTTAAATGGATACCAAAAACGCAAACTCAAGGAGAAATGATGTGATGAAATTTCTAAATGTCAAAAATTATCAAACTATTTTACAATGTCACGTCAAACTTTGTCAACACCTACAGCTGAAACAAGCCAAGCAAGCACCAGTGAAGCCAGTGATGGTGCACAAACCATAGGAGATCTTTCTAGCAATTATCAACCCACTGTTGACACTTTTAATACCATGGAACAAAAAGAGACAGAGCAGAAACAGGAAACAGGAAGCAAATTCAGTGATTTCAAAGTAACCTCGCAAACTGGCCCATAACAGTTGATAATGATTTTATACAGAATATTTAATGCAAGACATCAGGGTTTTTTCCAAAATAAAAAAGATGATGTATATACTGAATCCAGCAAGGTTTACAAGGAGCAAAACAGAAGTTTCTAAAACAAATACTTTGAAAAAAGATTGAAAAATGGTCAGACTGTGATGAGATCCTGGTTAGTTTATCATATCAAAGGCTGTATATACTGTTTTGCTTGCAAATC